>NW_013543449.1:0-170044 GCF_000499545.2 Eimeria tenella
TGACACTAGCGTCACACGCCTTCGCTTTTTTCAGCCTACATCTGCTATTGCTATACTTCAACAATTCCCAGCAGTTAATGGATGAGCTTCACAGATGGTATAAAACGCCAAGATGAGCAACTTGGTATTCTGTTAAGATGCACTCTGCGTTTTGTTTTCCGTTCAGGATCATCGTAAAGCCTCACTCCAGGATAGCGGACATCTTGGGAACAAAAAAAGACTTTTTTTGCGCGGTGGTTCATGCTTCATTGTTGACGCCACACGTACAGCAAGGGTTTTGAGAGACAAACCGCCCTTGAAGATAATACTCGCTTTTAGGCAAACCAACACGTTCGCCACAAATTGCCTCTGCAAATGATCCTTCAATCACTGGCTTGCATGGAGATTTATACTGCGGCACTCACTAACTGACGAATAAAGCTCGTGCGACCACGAAAGAACCAAGATAATCGTCTCGCAAAGCCGCACACATGAAAAGGCAGCCTTCCAGAGGCACGGAATCAGCAAAAAGGTGCATCAGATACATGCTTCTTGTCGTGCGAAATTCTAGTCCATTCCTCCATCATACGCAGAAATTTCTAGCAATGTTGCCCAGAAGCAGATACGGATTTAACGCTTCAGCTCTTTGCTAGAGTGTTCGCTTCGAGTTCTTTGATTTTGGATTAAGACATACTGCCTTAAATATGCCGTTCCCTAAAATGGTACAATGTCGATAGTTTATAAAGCTACGTCGGAGCTCCAGTGCAGATCAATGCGTCGCCCAGCCCCACAAAAAGTGTATGTTGCATGGATCATGCTCCAGCAGATGATAGGCGGTTACGGTATCCGCATCCACTAGGCTTGCGTGTCTATCTTCTGCACGTTGCATTGAGGCTCTGCGCAGTGTAGTGCAAAGCGGCCTCACGTCCTGCAGTGGTATGCCACACAACAAGCTTCAATGCCTCTCAAAAATTACAAGGCCGCGTTTTGTTGTATTAAATTCCCGTATCTCTCCCAGACTGTTTCTTCTCCATAAAGCTGTGGGATTATTTCCTTTGTTGCGCCATCTACGCATCGCCCAATAATTAAACATATCACATGGATCATAGGCATTAAACACGGTCCTGACATAAGGCTTCGTAAACAAAATCGGATCGAAAGAGACTATGACTTTTACTATCCAGCACTCAAAGCTTTCCACAAAGCTCTTCCAAGGTTTAGTTGACTCTTCATACGTACTAACTGGCGCGTGTGTAACGTTACAACGAGGCAATCACACTCCCTATTCGTACCGGTTGCTTTTGCTTGGACTTTGAGCATTTGTGATAACAGTGAAGAACGACGAGAAGGAAACGCAAAATGGCTTACACCCCGTCTTTGTGTCTCGTCAAAACGTCTAATGTCCCTTCATCATCGAACTTACTTGCTGGTGGGTGGCGCTTTAAGCAACACATTGGATTCTATCTTTCCCTCGTCTTCAGCGATTTTGAGTCCCGCATGGAAACCCTCACTCGAGGTCACATGCTGCCAGATAGCGCAGTGAAGCACTATGATGTCACTTCTCATTGTCAGTCCTGTCGCACGTTTGACAAGCTTCAACATCACGTACACCAACAAAAAAAAATGATAACGGGTCCACAGCAGTGAATCGTGGCCGCATTGGCAGAATCATTCCTACTGCCTGATTCATGGCAATCATAATCATGCAAAGCCCTTGGTTGCCTGCTACACGGCGGTTCGTTCCCCACACTTGGAACAGTGCAACAATGTGTTCAAGAAGCAATACAAGCCAATCTTTATACGGACGCATTCGGTAGGGGATCTGGCATCTATTGCTCAGCAAACAGCTGCTGCGATATCATCACGGTCAACACAGTTCACGGTTCTTTGCAAGCTGAACGACAAAAACGATTGCTCACGGCGCAGGTGTTTTCTGTGTAATACGCAAGTGTATTGCACGCACTTGCTGACGTACGGCAGTAAAGGATTGTGCTTAACAAAGGCGGGCTGTCTGTCACGGTGTGGATGCCGGGACGAATGCAAACGCTAAACAGCAGTACGGAAAACGTCTCTAGCTATGAGGGCACGAAGTTTGGCAGCACAAAATGCCGCTCCCGATATTCTAAGCAGGGGCCGCGAGCAAATCGTAATGCAACAAGCACATTTCACTTCGGATTTTGCAGATCGATTGGCATCATACACGTCGCGTACGGCCTGGTGCATGAAACGGCAAGGTAAAAGATATGCTAATCAGCTTTGTGTGTGTCACCTAAAGATCGATGTTCTTAAACGCACCTTTGTCTCTCAAAAGAAGGACCTCCTACGGAGGAAAGGCATTACGAAGTCACAGTGCACGAGCATTAAAAGCATTGGCGCTCAAAATGCATTGTTGATGTCTGCTTATCAAGCTTATGCGTCAAAGAATTTAGTCCTTCCATTGAACAAAAAATCTACTCTGGTTCAGCAAAACCATATTGAAGTCCAAAAGCCAGGCGTACTTGCTGGTGCAAGGTTCAAATGCAACGGATCTGAGCATGCTGCCCTCTAATCTGCGATAGCATTAGCAAAAGTCGCCTCTGGCAAAAGCCGCCTGTAAAGCTCCGTCCCTACTAATATCTTGGTCAAGAACTTTGGTGCCAGTGTTTGACAAATTGTTTCACTTCAGCGCAAGTACTTGCATCATCTGACGGATTCACTCTTACGTTCTGATTTACGCCAACTTTCCCCATCCAAAGCTTTTGGTTGCTCCACAGATGCCAATTTTTTCTCCACGAAAAGCAGTGGTACCGCAAATAACATCAAAAGAGAACCTTTCTACCAATGACGCGAATAGGAGATATGAGCTCACCTTCGCGCTGATCTTCCCCTGCGAATTCAACACGCTGGATGCATTCGAGCACTTTCGTTCGCATGCCGAAAAATCATCATATCTCAACAGCACCTGGAATTTGAAGGTTCTATCGTTTCATCTTTTAGGCGATAGTCCGCACCCGCTGAATTGTCGTCATGCCATACAGCAGTTAGCTGGTGAACGGCAACATCGTATTCCCCGTGTAGTTTTCACTCCAGTAGAATTGTAATCGAAATGGGGCCTCAGTGGACAAAGTGACTGCGTACAGCTTCAAGAGAGATATTAATTGGCAGCAAATGGAATACGAAATGCGCCACGTAGTCGCTGACCTGAGGCGTTAACGTGCACAGAGTCGCGGTGTCACATGCCATATCCTTTTGAAAATTCCCATGGCATTATGGGTCACTGTCGGCAATATAAATGGATCCAAAGCTCGGGGAAAAAAAGTAATCATCTGTGACTCACGTGCTGTGCAGCAGACCCTCCGTAATCAACAACATGCCTACGATCCAGGAAAACACTACTCTTTAAGCCGTCACTTATAAGGGGATGCTTCGAAAGAAGCGCCGGCGTGCAAAAGTACTGGGTCACCCCTCAGCAAGCAAGTGCTGGAATGTCAGGTGGCCATGAAGCCTACCTCCTGTTGTGTCCAAAATGCAAACGTGCGCTTTGAATAATCATGAGTTTCCGTAGTGTCAGTAAAATCGTGTCTTCTGCTTCACTTTAGCATGCTAAACAGCATGAACTATGTTTGCAAGCTAAACGAGATGTACCATTTCCCAGGCAAACGTGAAGAGCGATGGAAGCGGTTAGGCTTTTGCAGGTTCCCTCTATCAAGGGGCATGCCGTGCCCAAACGTTCGAACCAGAGAGCTTCACCACTACCACAGGCCAGCGTCTCAGTAGTTTGTGACAGCAATGCTATAGCACGAGGAATGCGAATCGCACATACCTCCTTAAAAATGATTAATTTGTGCAATCATCAATCACAATTTCACTCTGATGGACGCTGGTGCCTCGCATTCTGGCTAAGAAAAATGGCAAGCGAAGGTGACGCTGATGTTTGGCTCGCACCTTCCGTGATACGCCATCACCTGAGCTGGTTCCCAGCCGTCAGCGCCGAAGCTCGAAACGAAGCTAACAAGCGCGGATTAATAGTTCTTTCTTCAGGTCAATCTTACTGCCTAGTTATTTACTCCCAACAACGCAATATCAAGCACATGCTCCTAAAGCGTATTTCGGGTCTCAAGCTTAGCGACAAACAGCAAATCAAAGCAAGTCTTTAGCTCCAACGACAGACATAAACTAGCGCTGGCCTAAACACATTTGACGCATTTCAGAGCAGCGGCACTTCAATGTGTTGAGCATACACGCTGGTGTATAACATAATTGCGCACTCTCATACAAAGCTACCACTTTCCGTTGAGCGGCTTCCCCAACCTAGCAGCTGAAACACGATATAAGTATTTAACTTCACAATTCCACCTAAGAGTCGAAGACAGATTTGGAAACTGCACGCCTTCGATGGGTTGACGAAAAACTGTGCAACCCTACGGAGAAAAATAAAGGCACTAATGCCCTTGTGCAAGACGCAAGAAAGATGACAAAAAATGTGGAGTGTGTTACCGTGCATGTCGAATGTTCTCACATGATACGTCCGTGTGTAAGCAGAACACACTTCCTGTTTGGTACCAATAGATGTTTTGCAGTGAACTATTCACTTGACGTGAGCGTGTGTTTTTCACTCATTAAAGCGCTTCTGAACTGTGCACCAGACCTCAAACTTCAGCTTACTGCCTGATAAGCGTGCTCGTCAAGCCGCGCTTGATATTTTATTTTGTTGTTGTCAGCTGAAGAGCCGCACATTACACGCAACTTATCCGGCGAAGAGAAGCAGAGTGCAGAGACGCCAGGGCGAATTGTTTCTGCTTTCAAGCTCCAATAGGGCGCAGGCACTGAGCAAAAAGGCATCTACCTCTGCGAAATGTTTTTCATAGGCACAATTTGTTGCCAACGCATCAAGCATACTGCCTAAGATATCAGATGCACGCCAAGCAAACGATAGAGGCGGATTTGTTTCCTGCGGGGCATAATTTCAGTGCTTAAGGCTTAGCACTCAAGCACTTATGAAACGCACCCATAAACTTTTGAAGACACTTAAAACCACTGTGGACATCCTAGAGGCAAGGAAGTTTTACTAATCTCCTTATCATATTTCTGAAGAGCCTGACTCTCGATCGAAACAAGCCCTGAGCCTTACGCCGCAGATGCATTGTAACGAAGCTGAAGCGACTACGCGAGCAGCAAAGACGAAGCACACCGTCTTAATTTTGGCATCCTTCGTTCCAATGATGAATGCGAATCATTCTGTGTCAGTGGCGTACCCGCACTATTCACTAAATTATTTGACACAATAAGAAACAAGCTGTGAAGGCATGCAAGAGGACTAGTCCTGGCGTTTACGATCGTGATATTGGCCTCTTGAGCCTTCAGCATCATTTAGTGATTTCACCAGCAGTGTGCTATCCTTTTAGTGCTCAGGCCACCGTGAATATGGTGAGTGAGCATACTTCCTTTGATACGGGAACTTAAAACACACGTTTTAACATTTTGTCCCTTACACAGGCAGGCGGTCCATCTGTTTGCGCTCGCTTTGTCGCGATGCAGTTGCGCAAGATAATCAAATTGTACTGCTTTTGCAGCAAGTGCGTCAATGCCAGTGAAAAAAAAAGCAGTAAAGCCGCTTCTGGATGTTTCAAGCTTTTGGGTCTCCACTGTTAGCGGAACTTCATCGCCACTGCATTGCATGGCATGCTACATTGACAAAAAACACACTGCCTTTTACATGACATTTCTAGGCCAGCATCTGCCTAGTCCGTTTGCTGTATATCAGTTGAATTCAATTCACTAACTGCTGATGACACGAGCGAGCGAAATAGACGCGTCTCGCTTTGGGGGCCTCTGCATTGCTCGCATTGAATGGTCTCATGGTTATATCACAGGTGCCCTTGAAATTCATTATGACGTGTCCCTAATTTCTCTTAACTGCGTCGAGACAACAGGGGCCTCACCTCCTGATGCGCGGCAGTCTCGCTCGGTGCAGCAGCTGCAGTTTTAGTTACTTGACGGTCGCAACTATCTAACATTCTCCAACAGCAAGAATAACAACAGTTATCAACATGCCTTAAATTCTGCACAGGGTGGCCCGTAACTCCTTCAGTTGCATCCTTGTACGCAGAAGGCAACTTAGCTCAAAGCAGGGTAGCAAACAACTCAGTTGCTTCAAGAGTACTTCACGTTTGTACTGTATGGCGATAAAGCGTACTTCCTGATAAACGTAACTTGACCAACCCTGCATGTCGACTTCCTAAGAGCTAAAACTTGTAAACTTGATACCTCAATTAATCAAACAGAACACTAGGTTTTTATCAAAGAGGGCCACGCCAAAATGCTCACATATGCAAATGAAGAGGCCGAGTTGAAGGAAAGTTTTGGAAAGCAACCAAAGTGATATTCATCAAACGCGCTGCACTCCAAAATACTCTGATGTGACTTTTTGAGTCATTTTATTTACACATTCCTGTAGAAGCACAATGAACGTGAAATGGTGCAGGCCAGACAAGCGACACCTAACCGCCTGGTCAGAGTGTATATTACGATTTTCACTCTACGAAAGCACTTGTCGTGCTATGCACCAGGCCGTAAACCACCTTCAACCTCTCTGTCGTAGCCAAAATGCAGAATTCTGCAAGATATCCTCAGTCAAAAGATTTGGAGAAACTAAGGCACTTCTTAAAGACTACCTACAGCTCATGGCATTTCCGTGCAGTATCAAAGCTGAGCTGCCTTTGCTACTTCGTTCATATGTAATACGGAAGGCAGGCGCACTTCCTAATTCGGAAAGCATCGTCTCACGACAAGTTCTGTGTGTGTGGCATTTTTTAATACCCGTACATCCACCAAACAAGTGGTCAGGAAAGAGCACCGAAAGGCTTGCAATGAATGAAGATTGCACTCTAGGAATCCAAACAGTGTGGATGCACTTTGTCGCCGCAGCGTTACTGGAGTACTCAAGTTGTTGCTGTACAGGAGTTGTGCTTCAACGTTGCAAAAGAATACTGGACTACTGGAGCATGGTACTCCTATTCACATGCGTATCACAAAGAGCAAGCATACGTTCTGTTACATGACAATTTCTCCAAGCTTTGTGCCGTGCCAGCAAACCCTTAGGTGCACTAGGCTCTACAGCGCTAAACGGGAAGTTGCAAATGTGGGGTAAACGGCCTAAAGATATAGCGCAATACCGCTGTCTCCCTATATCGCTGACTCAGTTCAATAAGACGTGGAAAACAATCAAAACGCGCAACTTGAAGCTGGCGCAATGCCTGCGTGAGTCGGCTTACAACCACGGATGCATCCTCACATGTGCTGTGCTCGTTACATCCTGCACTGACACTTTACCTGTACCAACTGCCTTATTTTTAAACCCACTCCCTTCCCCTAAAAAGTAGTTCAGAAAAATGCATGCGAAATATGTTGTATCAAGAGCCTGAAAACGATATTTCGTACGGGCAATTTTGTTCTTTGTATCGTATACTTGTGCTACTGGACCAAAAATGATCTGAACTTTTTTCCCCCTGAGGCATATTTGGATTCTCGGCAAGCAGTTGTCGAGAAAGGTAAACTGATGCATGCGTTGTAGCCCATGAAAGGACATGATCACTTTTTCTGTTCTTGAAATCAACTGAACGCCAGAACGCGTTTGCTTTTGCAGGTCCGTTGCTTCTAGTGCTTTCACCGCATAGCGTGCAAAAGCTGTCTGCTTGTAAAGCATTGTGGTACCCAGTCTCAATCCCTGGTCCATTTGGAACTCGTAGACGTACGCATGGTTCTGTGTCGCCCGCATTTCCCAACACGGCTATCCGAAGGACGTAACGTTAAGAAAGGACGGATTATATTGCCGTAAAACACGTGCTCTTCAATAGGTGCCTTGCCCTTCAGATTACTTTAGAGTTTTGACATACCAAGTCTTCTTTCTCAGCAGTCCATAATTCTTGTTTCATTCTGAAAAAGCACAATAAGTCACATAACGAAGATCAAGGGCTCGAAGGATATCTACCGCGCATTCCCAACGGCTTGAAACCTTTTTTCTAGGTGGCCAACAAGCGAAGACACACGCGCACGCCCAAGGAGAGTGTATTTTCAGTTCGCAGCTCAGCAAAGCTGGTACTCACCCCCTTTGGACAACCCACTGTATGTTCCCTTTGCATAGCCCCTCCCCTTTGTCGCAATGCCTCTCTGTCGCTGGTCGTTGTATCACGCCTCATGAGTTTCAAAGAGACAATTACTCCACGAGAGCGCAATGAAAACAAGAAAATAGGTAAGCAAAACGTACGGCAAGGGATTCGCTCTGAAGTGAGATGAAGGTACATTTCGGACTGATGGTGATCATTTTTCAGAAGCTCTCCTCAACCTAGCTATAGGGTAGAAGCGTGCCGGCATTGATTCACCCGTCTGATGAGCTTGTAGGCCTATTTGCTTGCCAAGGTTCAACATATTTACAGGACTTGTGGTGACTTTTTGCAGAAGCTGCCTTCAACACACCTAAAGAACATAAGCGTGTCACCGTCGCATCACTTACCTAATGAGTTTGTAGTTCTATTTTCTTGTGACAGGTATGCATCATCGGCGCGCACCTTGTGAACAAAGCGCCTTCGTAAATTCGGTGTGGCTTTCTAAAAGCTGCATCGTTGATGCATTAAAATGTCGGGCTAACCTGTGTCGTCGTGCCTCTCCTGTAAGTTGCTAGAAACCTGCATGCGAGGTAGCTCTTGTACGGTCTGAGACAGCGCTTGCCGGTGTGTGTGTTGTTCGTACGAAGCAAAATCACACTGCAACTAACAGTGGAAGGCCCTTGCATAAAGTGCGAACGCGGCAAAAGCAAGCATGCTTCCCCAAGCATCGATCACCACTTATTGCTTGGGCATGTTTAGCATGAGGCAGCACAGCTGCATGAAGGTGAGAAGCCAGACAAGTTTTCCAATTGCACGTGATACCCTGTTCAGAGGCCTAAGCCGGATGCTAGGCGCAGTGAATATTATAGGGTAACTACATGAGATGAAAACGCAATTTCACCACCCCCCAACCAGAAAGGCTTTATAACTCTATCTTTTTCAGCCTCATGCGGTAGCTAACAACTCTAACCAGCTGCGGAAATTCCTTAGGCATGGCAGCTTGCTCTGAAGAATGGTTTGTGTTGAAAAATAACGGATGATTCACATGCATAACGTTAAGTTGCTAATCGTACCTTCTGAAATATTGTTCATGCATTTTGTCCCAGTCTGCCGACTATCAGAAACAGATTTCTTGGCCCAGTGCCTACATTTTCATCAGGGTGGACTTCTTTGCGGATTTTACTGGCAATCTGATGTCTAAGAAAGTCAGCAGCATTGGAACGATTCGATATTAGCCTCGTTTAAGTGCGTTTAATACACATGCATGGCGGAGAGATTAATGCAACTGGCTCCCATAGAAATTTCGTTGTAAGTGAACCATTCTTAAGCATACTAGCTGTTGCATGTTACCTTGCTGCTTCCAAATATATGCTTGCTTCCTAACAAAAATGAGACAACAGCAATGTTGTACAAGCCATGCCAGAGGCGCACGTGCAGCATTATGGACAAAAGAAGCCATACAAGACATAAGAACGGGTATCAGATTGGTGTGTGAACTACATCTGCGTGACACATTTTGAGACGCTCAAATGCGCCACACGGATTTTTGTGCACACCTTAGCAGGACTACTGTTCTTCCAGCCATTCGTGTTAAACGTACCTCCTGAGGCACGTTACCTCTTCTGTCCTCAAACACAAGCCTTCCTCAGCACCTGGTTGAATTGTGTCCACATCCATTCGAAAGCGGGGAGCCGGAGTGCACGACATAAGCTGCAAAGCGGCAATATTACTGCCTAATGATCCTGCATTGGCCGTCTTCCGCTACAGACCTTGCAACAACAAGCAGCTGTTCAGTGACGTTTTGACAATAGCTTCGACATGCATGTTTCACATCAATCGCACCCTCTGTTGCATGGCAAAAACTTTTGTTCATCTGACGCGCTCTTTTTTGCTCGTGTGCTGAAGCTAAACACTGCTCACTCAGACATTTTTGTTTTTGTTAGACACACACCAGTTGAAAAAGTGCGCAACGCAGAGATTCCCAAGTGGAGCAGCATTGCTTTGCTCGCTAGCTATTACTGCGCTTCTAGTAATTTTCAAGGAACTACCTAATCTCTAGACACCTACACTGATACACCAAACTTGATAGAACACCTTGAACAAACGACGGTTATAACCTTTGGCGCAAGATCGTACTTCCTGAAACAGGATTTAGATCCGGCTGCGATAGAGCACAGGTTTCTCCAAAATCGATATTCCGCGCGCAAAACTATTACTTGGGGAAAACAACTGACGGACACATTTGGTAAACGTAGCAGCGAGCAGAAGAGGCAGAATTCATCCCGTGGGGCAGTATGGACTGCTTGCTCGTATGATATTAAAGAATTTTCTGCCATCTAAATTGCGCGTAATCCTATGCACGACTTGAGCTGCCGTCACTGGAAGCAACCGCATACTGTTTATAAGCATAAAAACACGATTCCACTGCACGCTCACGGCCTGCATCAACCATAGTCTTTTACGTGCCAGCAAGCGTTTCAGGCGTCACACTTGAGTATCACGACAAGGTTCAACTTTACTCACAAGCGTGAATCACAATCACACTAAGTGGCTCAGGGCTCTGCCAGCACTACTGTCCTCACTTCTTGGTTCATACTTATGAGAGGACATGCACGACTGATGCTCCTGAGACACTGCTTCGCAGCAAGGCACTGAAAAACCAAGCCTACCGCCTGATCAGCGCAATTTACCTCTTGGACCTTTTGGCATGCTGTTGCTAAATCATCGCGAACCGGTTCACGCTTGCTTGCAAAGTTAGAGATGCAATCAGAATTTGGACTGCGGCAAAGCGTGCCCGTGATGCACCAGTATTTCTTTTCTTTGCTGTTGGTGGTCTTCAGTTACACATAACGTCGGTGCTGCCTGTCGTTCCTTGGAGAGCGTTTGACTTGCTCCTGATAAGCAAAGCACCGTGCGATCTTCCAACTTCGTTGACGAACATCCTGCGATCTCATTAGACAACAGTGTGTTTATAACAAGCCCCTGCCAGCAACACCATCAGTGCAACTGCAACGTGTAAATCCCTTAGCAAACTCGAGCTCCCACAATAAACGCCGACGTTTAGCTTGGCATAATAGCAGAAGAGTAACTCCATATACAGTCTTTTATTAGACGCTGCAGCAAGACCAAAGTCGAACCCCTAAAGTGCCTTCAGTTGGATAATTGCGAATAGACACTCATAATCAGGCGCAAAATATAGAACCGCACTACACTCCATTGCATGCGCTTGCATGAAAAAGCAGCCGTACTCTCTGTGGCATTTTATTGGTGTTCATACAATATTCAGATTTCGTCCGTATGCTTAGGATGAAGGTTGCCTGGCTGGCTAGAATGCCATACGCAAATGCAAAGGAACTGTGTTATTTCACTTAACGTGCTTGAAAGCCTCTACGTCTTTCTAACTTTAGTTTCCATTGTTCATTGCGTAATCAGGATATGAAACGTACAGCCTGATGCAAGGTAACAGAGAAGAACAGTTGCGCATCTTCGCAGCAGTTGTAACGATCAACCTTCAGTATTTCACTTAGTTGCTGATTACCAGTTGATGATCGCGAATTTGGACAGATCTGTGCAACTTAACAATTTGAAACGCTTCCTTTCCTTTATGCGCATTTACACCGTTCAACTTAACAATTTGAAACGCTTCCTTTCCTTTATGCGCATTTACACCGTTGGCTGCTTGTTGCGCAAAATTCAGCGCACTGCCGCGGGCGCAGAAATGCGCCTTGCGGCCAATCGGTAGGGTAGCTAATCCGTTGCCCATTCACAGGTTATATGAGGAGCACATACGTCCTGTTGTAGAATGCTTTACTGCGGAAAATTCGCACCTACATCCCACACCCATGTCGTTTCCCCAACACCTGCTTCCTGTCAAATAGAAGCCTAGCAACATTGCGCGACGCGGTGAAGTAGCTGTTCAAGTCACAACTTGCGGCTATGACAAAACTCAAACAGGAACCCAAGCATGCGCTCTGTTGCGTACGCTCTGAGGTGACCAGTCCTTGTTCCCACAGTGCTAGATTTCAGCTCATAACTAAGGACGATACTGGGTTTCACCTGCTTTAAAGGAAAAAGTAACCATACCTCCTGATGCACATAGCTGTGTTCCCTTTTTATTTGGTTGGAAACCATCCTCAGTTGTACATACTGGCCCGTATCAAGCAAAGAAATTGTTCGTCGCAAAGTTGCGTTTAGCAGTATGCCTCTCTTTCATGCCTGCACATCAGATGCTGCGTAAATATCCAGCCCCAAAAGCATCCATACTGCCTGGCATGAGGCACTTCCATGCGGCCTGACGTACGAATTATCCCTGCGCGTCTGTAAGTTTTGCCGGTCCTAAACGACAATATATTAGCCAAACTCCAGCCATTGAGCACCGGCACACATATTCCACAAATGTGGTAATTGTATAGTACCACTATATTATCCTGGCGATGAATACTGAATACAACCAGAGGGTGCATGTAGGACAGCAAAAAAGCTTGTTTCCAGTGCTGACCTTCGAGGTTTCGTGCATTTTTGTAAAAGGCTTACAAGCTGGTAGTCGTTGAGTGAAATTCTGCAGGCGTAGGCCTCTTTGAAATCCATCCGTAATTATTGTGTTTCTCATTTAGGAGAAACCTGCAGAGATCCCTGTCCATTCGTAAACAATCGTTAATTATGAAACGTCTTGCGTGACATGCAACCATTGCTTGACAAAATGAAAGCGCTTGCACGAAAAGGGCATTAAAAAAGCCAAACAGAGTGGCAAACCAACTCACAGCCTACATGTGGTGTTCCCTGCCTTGCTATTTTACGTACTTTCTGAGGCTTGATACTACTATTGTAAAGTGTGGCTTGTTGCCTTACCTCCAGCCGCCGATAATTCATCGTTTCATGATTGCTTTGGACACAAATAAATGCGCATGAAACAAAACAGAACAAATACGTTCAAATACTGTTGTACTTTGCAAACCCTCTCCCGTAGCGTAAGTCACTTATTCTCGTCAACGTGCACTTCAGATTGCAAGACTACTACACGTCGGCCATGCTTCGATGCACGGTAGCAGCACCCTTTGTTCACAGCTTCTTGAAGCTACGCATACTGCCTGAGAATTAGAACTACATCCTATCACGCGTTTGCTTCTATCTAGTAATCCACAGTGCCTAAATCTGATGAATGCTCGAGGCTGTACACACGGAACTACTGACATGCAGCAGCATGCTGCATGCTGCATCCCTTTTCCATAATGCTGCTGAGGAACGCTAATGATGCCTCCTTAGCAAAAATGTTTCGTGAAAAGCTCAACCACCGCAGACGAAGAGAGCGCCTGCGCCCTAGTCACACTTACTTCCTAAGGCACGGCATTTCCCGCCTTCACCACAAATGCTCATTTGCAAACGAACGATCACGTCTTGCTACTCCAGATGTTCCAAACTCGAATATACTTGGGAAAAAATACAAGCATATGTGCGATGAGCTGTCGGAGTGCTCCGTTTGCTTTCCCTGTCCTCAGAATATTCGGACATGGCTGCATACCAACCGGAATGCTCCATATGGCGCAGGGTCTTATTTCTTGCTTGCAGCCGAACAACACGTACCGCCTGAATTGTTGAGGGCTTCTTATTGTACTCCAGAATTGTGCGCAAAAGTCACGAACAGTTTTTTGCGTCGCACCCGCGCTGGGGGAAATGTCAAATTGAAACTGAAAGCAAGCGAATTGTACTGCAGGCATCGTTGCTTCTTCCCCAGCGAATTTAGCGTGCCAAAGAATTAATTACCTGTCTTCAAAGCCGCGAGATTCTCAGAGCAAGTAGCTAACTGCTGGAAAATTTCAGTAAAGGCAACCGTACAGCCTGGCACAAGGCGCTCCCTCAGAGTTTCCAGGACTTCCACAAAACATTTGAGTCTTCCTCATGAGCCGCATTAGAAGCGGTACTAGGCATCTACAAACGACACAGTGACGGCTCATCCTTCAGCAGTTTGGTGAGATATTCGGTGCCAAATGGCACACTTCGGCAGTTCCAGACGACTCCACAAATTGACTAGAACCATAACGCTACGAAGTGCGATTTTGCTTCATGCCTTAAGTTTGAAGAATAACCTCACTTCCTGGTTTGATGGGCTTTTCGTTAGTTCGTGATAGAAGCTTCGCACCTACCTGTCTGGAGTAACCTTGTTCTGCATTCCGTTAACACCTAAAAAGCTGAAGGCCCTCGCAAAGCAACAAGTCGCGCCTCGCAGATGCACCAGAAACTTTTTGGGAAAAACACCTCTACTGCATGGCTGCGTATTACGAGCAGATACTCCTGGCATGCGGTGCAGAGCATTTGGGCGTTCGCTTTTGTGAAAACTGATCGGAAGCCTTGCGGATGAAGCACACAGCCTGAAAAGTAACGCGTCCACGCAACGGCGACCAAAGTGCTCCTAGCCTAGGTCCTTCGACGCGAATCGCTGAAGCCCTAGCTACTAGTATACGCTATTCATAGCATGGCACGCTACGGGAGTGCGTAACAACACTAATTTGGTTAGATGTCTTCACTTGAGATGCAACAAGTTGCTGTACCATGAAACAAAGCAGGCTATCTGTTTAGGGTTTAGGTTGCTCTCAGGTTGCTCTCAAAAACCACTGCTGTGCACATACTGCATTGAGGTCAAGCGCACTGCCTGCAGCATGAGTTTTCAACGTCTTGTATGCACCCCGAACTTGATTTGGGAAAAAACATAAAGCAAGACGTCGTTGGTGAAAAACCGTCGGATCGCTGAGAAATACGTCAGAATCTTTTAAGCACGACGTTAGACTGCCTTCACGCTTTTGCGAGTCGTAATGATGCCCTCGTTGTTTCACGTGTTTATTTACTAACTGCCATAATCTGGGAGTCAACGGTGTTCGAAGAATAGTGGTCATGCATACTATCTGATGCATAGTATTGAACTATGCCACGAACTAGGAGTTGCTTCTTATATGTAGGCAAATACTGGCGGCGTCTACACCCGCAGGAGAAATTAAGAGCGAAAATTCTGGGCGAATAGCAGGACTAAGTAAGGCATCAGCACTGCTCCAACACAACGCCGCTTAAACATTTGCACATTCCCCGAACGAGCATTCTCAAAGCACAACTATGCAAAGCCAAATCATGGTTTTAATTAACTTTCATACCTACAATGCAGATATACGATGCACAGAACTAATCTATGCCACGAGCAGGACGCTGTTTCATGTGTAAGCACATGCCTGTGGTTTCTTCACCCCCAGGAGAAATCGTAAACGAAACGGGTGAGCATGTAACATGCCTGCGAGTTATGCTTGCAGTGCTGCAACAGGCCACCATGTGCCGTGCCGCACATTCAACGCGCGAGCATTTGCAAGTGCAACGGCTAGAGGAAACCAAACTTTCAATACCAAACATAGGATACAACATGAGCGTACGCTCTGATGCACAATACTTTTTCACCGGCAAAGTTAATTCACCAGCAAAGAGAAGATAACGCATCCCATGGTCTACTTGCACTTCACAAACCAGCAGCAAAAGCACAAATGAGGCTAAACTGTGCTAGAAAGTGTATTGATTAGGTAAACGCTGTTACCTATTCCAAAGGTAACTGCGGTTAGCCAAGGTGTACCCTCAGCCCAAACGTTGCTCGCAGCCACTGTTGAAAGTTTACCAACAAAATTAATCGTACTTCCTAATGAATGCGCGGTGGCGTCTTTTGCAAACTTGATGCGGCATATCCCAGACAGTGCCTTCTTTTATTAGGAAGCGTTCACTACCGACCAAATCCAAGTTCAGCATGCCACATCCCGCGCTGCATATAACTTGCGTGTTTACATCATTTCCCTAGTTCACGGAGGCATTCTTGCCCTGGCTTGACGCGAGGTGTCTCGAAACTGGCCCAATGCTGCTACTCTTCCGTGCTTGATCGTTATGGCTACCGTACTAACTGATGTAAAACCCTTCACATTTCCACGAAGCAGAGTCGCTTTCACCTCATGAGCGGTCTACCAGCTGTCCGCAAATTCTCCACAGATTTTTCCCGTAAAAACACAGCATACAATGCCAAACAACAATGTTATTATGTTCAATGCCCTGCCCCTACCTTTTCTGACATGTTGTGGCACTTCATGCTTACTGTGCGATTGATCCCACTGCTCTGACGTCAAAAATACGCTTTGTGTGATCAACGGCAATTTGTACACTACTAGCTAGTGCAAAACACTTTTCTACAGCCACAGAGCATTTTCACGAGCCAAGCAGACATCCCTCTGGATGGGCCATGCGAAGCAATGCGTGCAACACCTACACATTGCATGAGTAGCTTATCCTTTGCAGCATCCTGTCTTCGAATCAACTGTTCGATGCAGCAAACGTGACACACTAAATAGGTATTCATTGGAAGGGATATCAGCATAATACAGGCAGAAGGAAGCAAGTACGATTACACAACTAAAAAAGCATCAAAATGTTTCGTGCACACGTGTCAACATTAATTTTCCAACTCATGTTCCCCAACACACTCCCTTGGCAGACAGCTCAATAGTCAAAGTGTATACTGCATACTTCTGCGAAAATTTTAAGGTCCAAACGCTTCGGTACGCAGGCAAGCATAAGGCGTCATTGAATGATCTATTTTGGATATGTGGCTGCAGCATCTGCTTCACCGTACAGTAAGCAAAGCCAAGCTCTGATTGTACCTCGTAAAACCGTCTGTCTGCGAAAAATGCTGACCACTGTACGACGCCAAACCAAATGCATCTACCATGCTTTGTATGTGACTGGCAACACCGCGTTTCAATTTTGTACAAGCCGCAGTGTCGATCCCCGAGAACTTTATCCTATATAAACTGGCACCGCATGCGCACTATGATAAGCATTCAAACACTGTTATTAACTCACTGGTTCTGCTGGTAGACTGCAGTGCAAGCGTACAGGCTTGTGAGCGATACATGTGCGCCGCTCCAATCATATTCGTGCTGCTTGCTTGAAATAATTCCTCTTTTGTATTTGTCTATCCTAAACATTTTGCACAACAGATTGAAAGATTGCTACAGTACTTACTTGCAACAGCTGTGCTTTTTTCCGCACATGCTCGATGAACTTTACCGTCACAGAAGTCCTGGTGTACAGAATTCTAATCGTGGGATCATCACCAGAGCATTGATTTTGCATCTGACGGTTGCCTGAGCGAGCAACCACACTTGCCTTGTCTAGACTCGCTGCAAAAGTGTCGCTAAAACGCTTCGTGTTTCCATGTGTTGACGTTTCATGCTGTGAACAGTCTCAAAATTGTTCACGGCATGAAACGTCAACACAACGCGGTCTTTGTTCCCCAAATATGGCTGGACCTTCCCAATATTCTGTGTAGATAATTCCGTGGCCCTAGCGCACCAGCTTCTTGTGAGTAGAGCAGGCATGCACCAAAGGTGCTCGTGTTTTTTGCGGTAATCATCTTCCTCCCTACATGTAACACCGTATATTCAGAAGCCACCAACAGCAAACGGTGTGAAAATTAAATGCGGCGCTTTGTTTTGGGAGACTTGACACTCTTGTTCTCATGCGAGTGACGCACTCTGTCACGCACAAACAACGAAAAAGGGAACATTCGAATCTACACGTTTTCGACCGGCTGTTAAACACATTGGATTGTTCCCCTTACTTTAATTGAAGGCCCATACTTTGCAACGTTCCCCAGAGCGCTGGGAAAGTGCATATCTGAAGTCCCATACTTACGTCCTTGAACACGAAATGTTTACTATGGCACCACAACAGTCAAGGCATTGATTGCGAGACGTCATAGCCATCAGCTGGAACTCAATGTTTCTAATTCCCAACAAATTTATTCAAAGCGTTAAGGTGAAGCCTACTGGCTACAGGAAAATCCACATTATCAAGAACAATCGTATTCCATCTAAAATCCATGCAAAGACCGCCATATTCTCTAATAGTAACGTGGACTCCTTCCAACATCTGTCCGATGTCACTTCAATTCTTCAGCATTAACCAGAAAGCGCGTAATGGAATACTACTTTATGGTCTCTAATCAGAGAGCAATTTTCGCCTCCTGATAATCCCAAGTGCGCAGAAAATGCGCCTCCTATCTTCTGAAAAGCAAACGTACGTTCTGGCGCATGACCAATATATCTTCATGCAGGAAGTTTCATGTTCCCAATGAGCCGCAGCGTATAGTTGAACGTCTGGAACGTTTCGGGGTCAGTTTCAAGACGCTCCGAGACGAGGCGATGTTATACCACTTAGTTGGTGCTCGGCCACTTTGCAGAAGCAAATATTTACAGCATACTTTCTGGGCAACGACGCTTTGGCTCTGCGGAAGCGCACGTCAGAATAGAGCGTCAATTTTCGGACTTGTGGGCTAAAATAAGCTTTGGCGTAGTATGGGGGATGCCATCATGACACATTGAAGGGTCTGATCTCGTGACCTTCTTGCAGGTGAATCAGTCGCTTTCAGGTGTTTTTTTACTTAATACGACTTTAATCTCAAACACACAGCCCAAGTCGCTGGGTTCCTGCACATTCCTCAACCTACTGACTGGCGGATTCCAGTTTAGAGTGGGAGCATCCTAAGCTCTGTCACGCGGCAACAAGTAGGATTCCTAGACACGCACAAACAACTGAACAAGATATAAAGGAAAGCCAAGAAATGTGACTAATCCCACCTGCCTTGGCGATTGCATTGCATTGGCCTGGACAATTTTCCCGAAGATGCCAGCTACGAGGCCTTCTTGAGTGTTCTAGATTTTACGATACATGTGTCTTTATCAGCGTACAACCTGATGAATGGCAACGCGCCACGCTGTTTGAGGCGCCCTTGTTTTTTGCAGTCACGTATTATATTCACTCACTCACGCCCAAACGCTCTATCATATGCCCAACATTATCCAAGAGCGCACCTACAACGGAAAACGGTATTTTCCAAAGCGACAATCGTCTTACAGATATACCGGCAAAGTATCGGCATGCTGAGGGGAAGCGTCCAATCTCCAAGTCCATCAAAACGTAGCACGACCAACCGTATTATCTGGTAGCACTATCTCTCACAATCTTTGTGGTTCAGACTCTACTGAAGCACATCAGTTCCCTGCATCATACTGAATGAAACGTGGATGTGATGGTGTTGTCAAATTGCTGAGGATCGAAACATCCAGCTATAAAAATCCACTTAACGAATTGAAGGTTCACGAGAAGACTTGAGAAGTATGATAACTTTCTAATGCAAAACTTGGAAAACTTGTAAATACCATATGCCTTTGGAAACGTGGCCATGCCCCTTTTAGGGTGTTCACGCTCACCTCCTTTTGCGCAAAATTTCAATGTCATGCCTTCTAAAAGCAGCTGACAGCTAACAATTTCGCTCGCTTGCATCCCTAGAGGAAAAAACTCCAGCAACTGCAGAGTTAACGGAACCTAGCCAAGGAAATCGCATAAGTTTCAGCGCATACAGTGAGAAGTTCTTGTATGGTGTATGCATAATTCTACAGTGCCCTGGCTTTCCGAATGAGCGGGGCGCATCTTCACTCAAAGGGCTTCTGAAGCGCTTACTGCCTGCATCAATAGGCTCATGCATTATCATGATACACGATGCCTTACTTATTTCCCGGCACAATCTGTGTTTCCAGACCAAATGAGTAGAAAGAAAGATTTGGCCGCGTATTAGAAGTCACAAACGAAGCTTCATTGATATAAATTTTGTCTCATCGCACTGTTAACCACGCTTGTATCTTTCGCTTCACCACACACCTGTGCGAAGGCCAATGAAACTAATTAGGCGAAACTGGATTGACTGAAGCAGAGGTGAAAGACGAAACCGCACTGCCTGTTGCATGGCTTTTTGTTCCACCGGAATTGTCGGGACTATTCTTGTCCAAGCTAGAGCGTCACAGCTCCCAATCCACATAGTCCGCGCCAATGAGAGCAAGGTTTGAAAGCGGTAAAATATTTTATAGCATTTGCCGATTGGCTTCCAGTCTCTCTCACAGCTTTCAAGACACTGAGGTCAGCAGCAACATAGCTCCAGCATACTTTCTGATGAGCCATGCCAGCGGGCAGCATTAAACCTAGCCCTTTGTGAGCCGCAAATTGCACGCCGCGGTTACGGCACCTACGCGAAACTGGTGTCTCTTACAGGCAGACAATCTTTAGAATTAGCGATAACCGGTGGATTACGTCCAAACCGTACAGCCTCAGAATAAAAGCTTCACTCTCTTTTAATTGCACATGCGACCTGAAGACAATGTCACGTTTGTCAGGCGCATGAGAGTTCTCTGCTGTGCTGCGTGGCCAACCCCAGCACCCCGGCGTCTTTCCCGGTCGATTTCACCGAAGATGGCGAAACAGTAACAAGCATCTGTGCATGCATCTGTGATGTACGACGTGGGCAATACACCCAAAAGCGATTCTGTTGTCCACTGCCGCTGGAACTCCCTAATTCATTACTGTTTCACAAATCAAGGCGGCACATACACTGTCGACGTCTGACCTTAACTGTTGGAAGAAACGTAAGCTCACTGCCTGAAGGGAGAAAGCCATTACAACTAGTTTTATTTATGAATCTCACGACAACCAATGCTTAAAATTCGCCAGATGGTGCGGGCGGCGTTGAGGAATTTACGGGAGAAAAAGAAAGACGAATGCAGTGCGTCGTGTTTTGTGTATTGTCATTTGTGCACTAGTGGATTAAACTAGTAGTTTTGCATTTCGTTGAAAGTTCACTAATCAGTAACCTGCTTGAAATTTTCTCTTTGTCGTTTCCAACAGAACGTACACACTGAAGTTTTGAGCTCGTACCTTAAATTGGTAAGCACGTAAACCCCAACTGCATGTTCAATGCACGTGGAACGACAGCAGCATATGGTGCGCAGGAAACGTCTCGCAGGCGAGTATTGTCGAATATCATCTATTTTCAGCCTAAACCTTATTTGTCAATACGACAAGCTCTGCGAATCTAGGGGCGTTTCTACGGACGTTTTCAGAATCCAATTCATTTTGCCAGTGACCGCAGCCCGAGTGCTTCACATACTTTCTAAGCAATCGCCATTTTGCAAAACCACAATGTCCCAATCTTTATCTTGTCAATGGCTTGTCGAACGCAAAAGAGAATACACTGTGAGAAACGGGATGCTATTCGACAGCAAACACAAAAGACAAGTGAAACACGCGCATGTGCTTCTTCGACACAAAGCATATCGCCTTATGCCTGGTTTACTGACTCCATAAGTAACGCGCAACTACTAGATATCACTAAACTTTAGGCACACTTTAAAGCTGCAGGCGAGACGTCGAGCGTACTCCCTAGTGGAAGCCGTTTGAAGCGTGCGAAAAAGTATCCTTCGAAAAAGTAAAAGCCCGTCACGTGTGAAGCCACGGCTCAACGGATGCATTCATGGCAGCTTGGTTTTTGTCGTGGAATCACACTCACTGCCTATAATGCGGCACTGCTGTGTCACTGTCAATTGTTTACTGCTTACTCATCGGTCAGTTCTGTAAGGGAAATTTAACTTTCGCTAAAACAAGTAGGCGACAATGGACGATAGACCATGAGCATGCCAGCAATGCGCAATGGCTCCTAGGTAGAAGCGGTTAAGCATCCATGAATGTGCCAGTAGTTCTTGATAGAGCAGTGGAAAGGACGAGATTTGCACCGACACCGATTTCGAGATTCAGGCAGTTACGTATTGCCACGAAGTTTTCTGTTCCAGCAGGGTTGCAATATTTTGTGCTCGCATCGCTATGTTCCTTGTTGAAATCTTTTAATTGCGTACTCGTTTATGCAATTCATACTTGCTGATGTATGGCAGTGGAAAGCAACATAAATTGCACTGTGGTTTTCTCATCAACAATTGCCCTCTGTGGCTGTCAGGTAGCCAGGGCAGCAGCAGAGACACGCAGAAAACCTGCGAAGTGCAGGGAGCATATAACAATGCATTCGTCCTTTTGTTTCTTTTGTGTACACAAAATTTGAAATTCCCTCTTTAAATGACCGAAGGATCACAGAGCAGTTTAGGAAATGCATCGGGTGCTTTAGTGTGATAATTCGCCGGTTCTCAAACGTACTTCCTGGCTCTCGAAGTTGTTTTCTCCAAACATTCTACTTTTCCAACGTTTCATCGAAGACTGCTCCCGCATTCATGATCATTTAACTGTTTCTTAATACAGAGCAGCAGCAGATGCGCAGCAGCTCGAAGGCCACCCCTGCAGCTTGCTACAGCACCTTCCTTAGTGCAGGGGCGCTCTAATTCTAGTGAAACTTGAATTTGCGTGCAAAGGCAAAAACTGTCCAAGAGGAACACGGGAATGTATATTTGATGTGAAACTTGCTGCCTGGTGTATGACAGGTTTCCAGCCTTCTACTGTTTGGCGCTGCAGCTCCAGTTGTTATCGAAAACACACATAATGTCGCAAGCGAAGTAAGATTAAGTAACACCGTTCTCAAAAAAGTACAATGAAGCACAACGAACAAACATGCTTCACATGAAGTACGAGTGTATTGTTTTAGTACTTAGGCGCCACGCAAGCGCCAAATATCCCAAAAAAAATCTTTAGGCATTCAAAAGCCTTTGGCATTTGTACTGTCTTCATACTTTTTGTCCTCACATTTTACAAAGGAATTGAGCTTACCGCCTGGATTGTAAAAGTTCCGCAAAGTCATGCATTGATCAGTCGGCTTTATATGCCTAATTCACGCGGAGCCAATAACGCAGATGCGACCAGTGTGTGAATAAAAGTGGAAATCTGCAGTGTGACAAAGAATTCGAATTTGAGTGTCCTTAATATCAGGCACTCAGGGGCGTATGACGGGGGCTTGCATTATGGCTTTTCGGAATGTCGACCAAGCCTAGATCGGGCAGCAAGACACAATCCGCTACTGGGGAAATGCTTTCAACGGTCGCGGCACTGCACGCTGCAATTATTCGCGAATGCAGAAGTATACATGGACCGACACAGTTGCCGCGGTGTCAATTAGTTTAAAAGCGAGACAGCAAAGCTTTGCCTGCTACGAGGACGCATATTTGCTCATCTCCACAAGGAAACGAAATCTTTAAACGAGATTCTCACGTAGAGGCAAGCTATATGATTTTTACTGAAGCGCACTTGCTGATGGGCAAACGTTTTTGTTTGCAGTACAGCGTGTTAATTGTGTTTTGTTCACGCATTCTCAGTGTCGCCCTAGTGCTCTGCACTCTAGTTCAACCAGTGCCAGCCAACAATATGCGCAGTCGTATTAGAAGCATATTCAGCTGTCTCCCTAGGAGCTGCTTCAGCTTTTCCTGCATTTTTTTGCTGGAAGGCATGGCTGTACCGCAGCACAACTACAGGATTCCACGCACATACATTTCTTGTCGACTGCACCACACAAAGCTTCAGCATAGAATCAGGCTTACGGCCTTATAAAAGACACACCCAAAAGACCATACTGCACCTTGTTGCTATCAGTTCAGAAAAGCGTATATGTAAGGGCAAGTATGATTCGAGAAAATTGTGTCCGCAAAAGGTGTGCCTGGCGCCCAAAGTATCCATTTCTCATAGCACTGTCGGTCACAGTGAAAAAAGCAACCATGCGCACAACTCTGAAAAAGTCCATTGTGTTAGATTTGGAAAACAAAAGCAAACTTGTGCAGCTTCTCACAGCCTGATGGTTTTAAGTCAAACATAATACCGAATTTGTAACACTCCGCAGTGCTGCTGGCATCAAACTTTGTGAGGCCTCTAATTCTCACGCATATGATAAAGCTTCTCTTGATCAAATATATCAAGTAGAGACAATCTAGGCAGCACACTCTCTTCGCCAAGCAAGATACTCGACATTCACTCGCAGGTGCCTTGCCTACACCGTCATGCCTGTAGGGCAATTGAACAGTGGTGGCGGCACTTTTGAACCTCCAGGTCTGGAACAGGAAAAAGCTTGCAGACACTTTGGAGAATTGGGAATAAGTCGAACACTGTCAACAAACGTACTATCTAATGCGCGTGCCTCCGTAATCGACAACTCACGCCTGAACCTGGCTTTGGGAATGTCAGGATCTCCTATGGAAACTTGGCATGCAAGACGCAATTCGAGCATTCTTCGACACAGCGCAAGAAGCGTTTTGCAAATCCTGCAGATATTGTGCAGAGCGAATTTGCTGCAAAAGAAAGCCGGCATCTATGAACCGAGCAACATTAGTGAACAGGCTGCAAAAGTACTATTTCGCGCGCAACCGAATCAGACATAGCAAAACGCACCGCATGCACAACACACAGCAGGCCCCCCCATCGCTCTTTTACTGCTGCGGTGCTGTGAAGCAATCACTTTGCTCCAGTAATTCGTGCAGACGTGTGAGCATACCACCTGAAGTATTCCATTTTCGCACATCCAAAGCTTACCTGCCATTGATATGATTACTTAATGAATCAGATGCTTAATAGTCCCCTCTGCAAAAGCGCAAACGCGCTCGTGAGCGAGCGGCGTGCAAGAAAAAGTATCTCAAGCTGCGACAGCATTATGTAACCGCAGCGCGCCCGTTGTCTTCACTGCGTACGGCCTGACAATGGCAACATGAACTTCACGCAAGGATCGTCACCTGGCCGCTGTCCAGCTGTAATTCTTGTGCTTAGCTCACAATAACGATCACCTAGAGAAAGGTTGGACCAATGGACACACGGCATATGGTATGATACAGATGGCTGTTTTCTTCATGGCACCAGCAGATAATCACACAGTCTTAACTAACTCGAAATGTCTGCACAGTGCAGCATCCTCTGAAGTCTGAACGAACAGATAATTTGTTCATTTATAGTTGATTTTAGGGCCTGTAGGGACGTCACAAGGTAGACATACTTGCTGGCAAAACGTGTTTCTTTGCAGCTCGGCATGGAGGCATATGATAAGCGTCGGCGGCATTTCAAGTGCTTGCGTTCACAAGCTGTTGAGGAACCAACATCGCTCACAAATAGCCGCCCCAACAGGTCTCACACAGCAACGGAAGGGATTTACTAGGGCTAAGCAGGGCCACAAGCACCGATAAAAATGTATTATGCGCCAATACTACAGGACGCAGAAACGTAGAGCTGCTTGTAGAATTGTCCCAAGTGGTATCACTGCCCAGCTCACCGCCTGATGAGTGAACGCATGCATATTCTTAGGCCATGCAATCGCCATATGAAAGGACAGAATTCCTCGCCTCTGATTCACGAATCGAACTCCACACCACAGGAAAAGAAACCGACAATTTGCAGCAGCATTTGGTCACGTAACGCATTAATTCTGTCCTCATGCCGAAAACACTGCTATACGTCACTGGCCGTAATAACAGCGCATCTGCCAGTAAACCAGCGAGCATCCATACGGCCTGATCATCGTAAACAATCGATTGCTATGGCTTGAAGAAGAGAGTTGCGAATTTGTAGTCCAACGCTCGTTAGCGCTGTCAAATTAAGCACTACTGGCGCAGCGAAGGAGAGGCAACTACAGCGAAAGAGAGGTAAGCACAGCATTTGAAACCCTCGTAGTTGACCTTCATTGGTCAAAAATTCGGATAATTCTTAACCCTGATCAAAACTTTATGGTTGCCGCTTTCTACGTCTATGGAGTTTAGATGCCAAGAAAACCTTTCTTTAATGTGCCTAGCGTCGCCCAAAATTTTCGCTACCGCCGATGGCTTTTTCTGTATTCTAAAGAAGATACTTGATAATGCAGAAACGAGGTTCAATGCAGCCCTAACAAGTTGGCAGGTGCAATCAAATTGTGTTCGTCAAAACCCAGCCGCACTTCAACGAGGCATTTTTCTCTTTCATTCCACTTGCACAACGCAAAGACCATCTTGTCAGACAGAAACTATATGGGCACCTGCAAGGAGCATTGTGGTCAATCGCGAGTGCTCGGGCTTTACTCACAAAAGGCAGCAACTGCTGTGTAGATGACAAAAACGCTGCGTTCCAGCATCACACGATTCTCAATAAAGCTCGCGTGTGCTAAACCGGCAGTACACTGTCAAACATGGCAAACCCGTGAGCTTGCAAAAGTGAAAGTTCTAGAATGAAAATTGACTTCTTATCGTTACGTACTCTCTGAAACGCCGATGACGTCATTGCCGTGAGCCTTTAACGTCCGCCACAGAAAAAAGCGAAAACAACCAGCCATTTTGAAGGCTAAAACGTTCAAAGACCTAAAAGCAATCTGCTGACACACTGCCTAGTGGCCTTCTGCTCAAGTGCTTCTAGCCTGCGCCTGACGATGAACTATCCGCCACAAACCACATAAGTAGCTCCACGCAGCACTCATGCAAACCAGCATTTTAGCTAAGTTCTGTGTAGCGTATGTGCCGAGCCAGAAAGATATTGTACACTGGCTGCTTCAGCTTGCGGCACGTCTATGCGCCCTCCTTTTGTATGCCAGCCTTATCGAGATTGCGAGCTAGATACTCTATGGCTGAAGACTTCGTTTGCGGCTGCTTAAGCTGTGAAGATCACGTGAAGTGCTCTTCGAGCTGAACGACGAATCATGCTGAAAGCGCGCTGTTTCCTGTAGTTTTCATGCCAGTGTGCATGAATCCATCACACACATGCTGCAAAACCGCGTGTGCCACGTTTACACATTTGTTACAATGTGTAGCCAGAAAAGAAATTATTGGCGTCTTTAGACCCTAACGTTGCTTATCAAGTAGAATGGGGTCAGTTTGCTGTTGCTCAAAGGTGCTCTATTCACAATGCATTATTACAATCACTACGGACACTATGAGAGTTTGTGCAATACGGCACTTGAACAAAGCGGTTGCACCTTATGGTACTTATGCCGGTGACCTGGAGTAGATTGCCTCACCGACTTCAGCGTCACCTATGTTCTGCCATGTCGATTTCTAGGCACAACTGCTATGGAAGGATACAAAGCGCATCTTTCTAGCAACAAAAGCTTTATCTTGACGTTGATTCAAGCAATTTAGTCCTTGCACCAAATTCGAGTGGTGAGAGTCGAGTTATATGACTGAAGATGTTTGCCCTTCGCCGTAGCATAAGTGCTCCTAGCTGCACTTCTAATACTTTAAGCGCAGAACTTTTGACGCACGTACTGGAAGCGAACTACCTTAGGTCAAAATAAGCACAGCATGAGTTCGATGTGTGAGGACCATCATCAACGAATTTTTGTTCCTCTTTTGTTCCTTCTCGTTACGTACTCTCTGAAACGCCAGAGATATCACCAAAACAAGTCTTCAAGTTTGCCACAAAAACACAACAGCGGAAAAGGCGAGTTTTCTAACAGCTAAGAAGTTCAAAGACCTAAGACCAATCTGCTGACTGTTGCACAGCACACACTGCCTAGTGGTCTTCTGCTCAACTTCTTCTAGCGTGCACCTAACGATGAACCATCCGCCACAAACCAAATAAGTAGCTCCACGCAGCACTCATGCAAACCAGTATTTTAGATCAGCGCTGTGTCCCAGTAGCGCATGTGCCGAGCCAGAAAGATATTGTACACTGGCTGCTTCAGCTTGCGACACGTCTATGCGCCCTCCTTTTGGATGCCAGCCTTATCGAGCTTGCGAGCTAGATACTCTGTGGCTGAGGATTTCGTTTGCGGTTGCTTGAGTTGTAAAGATCACGTGATGTGCTCTTCAAGCTGAACGACGAGTCATGCTGAACGCGTGCTGCTTCTCGTAGTTTTCATGCCAGTGGCATGAATCCATCACACACATGCTGCAAAACCGCGTGTGCCGCGTTTACGCATTTGTTATGAAGCGTGGCCACACATGGAAATATTGGCCTTTTCAAACCCGAATTTCACTTTTTAAGTGAAATAAGGCCAGTTAACTGTTGCTGAATGCTTTGTTCCCACAGTGCATTTTGAGTTTTCCGTAAATGAATAGTGTCATGTGACCTTTTGTCAAGACCTTCACATCCGGTCAGTCCCTGACAATTCACAAGCTTGCTGATTTCACATACTACAGCCAGTCGGCTCTTTATAAACATGAATTTCTTGAAACCTTGCTAACAACCTCAGAATACTGTTTTAGCAATTCGTCATTTTACTTCAAGCGCATGCGCTATCGTCTGTATGAAAAACGTTAACGATGACGCGTAACACACCACCTATAACAGAACAGATGCCTAGTCGTAGAAGTCAAGAAATATGATTGTTTAATTCCACCCGCTTGTCAGGCACTAGTCACTCGGCTTGTATTGGTCAGGCAGCCCTGCTCTCGGAGCAGGATTCTGCAGAGATTATTTCTAGCCAGCTCACAAACTACGTCTCATGGTGCGTTGTTCGCCGGACATTGAAGGGGTCCCCGTTTCCAGCGACAAGGCTGTGAAGCGAAAGAAAACGTAACAGTAACCAAAGCTCAAAAGTCGCGTCCTGCCGGAAGATGAAGATGACGCTTCAGCAGGTGACACGTGTGCCCAATACATCCTTCTCATCAAGCTTCCTTCTTCCAGCTCTGGGTTTTCGAGTGTGCAACATATCAGCCAAGAGCGTGCGACATATTGATAACGTGCAACTCGCAAATATCAAGTTTTCACCCTGTTCAGTTCTCTTTTCTTTGTCTAGTTTGCCCCACAAAGGCCGAAAGACTCCTTCTATTCATGTCTTTGCAAAATCGCACACGACAGTTGAAATAATTCGCTACTGGACGAAAGCGTAGCAGACTGACATACTGTTTCCAACAATTTTCTGCCGTGTCTAGAGCTGTTGTCTGTGCATTTATTCTAAACATTCTGTTGAGTGCTGCTCGAGGCATGGCAGAAATGACTGCTGGTGCTCTTAGCGTACAGGTCAGACATCAAGTAGAGGCGCACTCTCTGCAATACATACCACTCCGCACCAATCCTCACGCGCTTTGTTTTGACCAGGATTGGTAAGCGTTTCACCACATTCTGGTTTGTAGAAACACTTGAGCAGTCAGGGTGCTCTCACAACCCAGCTTCTTCACACAAACGGTACGCAGGTAACCTGTGCATTAACCTGATAATGCATTGCCGGTAAGAAAACAGGTTGCTTTCTGGCCGCAGTACTCATGCGACTGCTGTAAAGTAGGCTGACAACATCTCAGACTTCAAGCTTGTTTCCATGCAGGTTTTTCGACAGTAATGTGGAGAATAATAAGGTCATGTGCCATTCAACCAAAGCCCTTTGAAACCACGCAACAAGTGTCTTCAACGCACCTTCTAAACCCAGATCATTGAGGACCATCACGAATAAGACTCGGTATTGCTTACGCTAGCCCTTTCCACCTAACGCTTTTTATACAATCCCAGTACAAATGAAAGCATGCTACCAGGTGAACTAAGTGCTCCATTGCGGCCACGTACGCAAGGGGCGTGGCGTATTGTCTCACGGGCTACAATATCACATGTACCACTGATGCCCACATCTGGCTGAAGCGGCATCAGCTGACGCTTTCTCTGACCACACTTTCGTATTGCATGCACTCTGCTGTTAAGCATCGTTCGATTGGATCTACTGCTCAGACCTCCCTGTCGCGATTTCATCACCATGACGAATAAGACCCTTTTATTCAAGTGTAACAGATACACAGTTGACTGGTTTGCTCACGAAGCTGCCGTGAAACGATGTACTTTCTGCAATGCCACGTGAGCCGCGTAGCCACAATAACTGCACGCTGCAGTAGCCATGCAGTAGCCAGGAGCACTGAAGGTACTTGAAATGGTGAACTTGTGATGCTTCATGAAAGTCATCGCTTCGATGGGCTAAACAAGTAGCTGCGATGCAGCTTCGCTTGACTGCGTCTCTATCTTGTAGCAATGCTACACTGCCTTCAATATGGCGAGCGTGCTGCTGGCTTTAGCACCGGCGTCAGTGCTATGAGGGAGTGACACACGGGCTACAGCGGCGCATGCGGCAAATCTCAGCGATTTTGCGATGTTCCAGGTGAATCGACACTCCATGCGGCTCGGCGTCTTGCTTTCTGAATAGACCAAAAATTGAACTTAACAGTACTGTGTCTGAATCGATTAACCATGCTGTCTTCCATGTAAGCTAAGGTGGTGTTCATGGTACTGCACTTTTAGTGTAAGAGAATAGCTCGGAATTAATCACGCACCGGCTACAGCACGGCCTGCTTGAGGTGCGCGTTTTTGTATAATGCACACGCGGTGATGTACTGCATCAATTTCAAATTAAAAGATGCAAAAACAACGGTTGACAAACGCTGCAGATGGTCGACGCGTTGCAATCTCCTGCCTCCACGACTGTTTGCAACTCAAACAAAAATATGCCAGAAATACCGTACAGGCTACAACAGCAGATATGCAATATCGTAATAGTCAAAATAAACGCAGCTCTCATCAGTAGGCAAAGAAAATCATCTTCACAGCGAAGCCGCTGTGGGTTCCGCAAAAGACATCCCCTGACACAGCATTGACTACATTTGTGTAACTGGATCGTCCGCAGAATGGTCGCTGTTCAAACCTCCAACCCTTCCCAAGAAAATCAGGCTTAGCTCCTGGGCACCACCCAGCCCTTCAGTGTCCAGCGAATCCCTGCTTCTGCTCCACTGCCCTCTACACGTCTGTGCATGCTGCATTGCACGGTATGTCGCAAGTCTGCTTCTGCTTCAGCGATATGAGTGGCGGCTTATGAAAGAGAGTCAACGCAAAGGTAAAGCTACACAGCTGAAGCCTTCTATTTGGCGTCGAGGTGCACCTGCGAAATCCACAAACGACGCGTCCCCCTGCAGTTTTCCGCCCCTTCAAAATCTCTGCTGCTCATGACGGCCTGCTTGGCTCTCACAGTCCATAGCACCTTCGGGCAAATCCGTCCCTCCAGTCACGTGCTGCTCAACCAAGAGCCCTCTACCTTCCTCGCTACACCCTATGCCCTGCTCCTCTTAGACGCAACCTAAACACGCACTTCCTGCACGGACAGCGGCGCCAACGCATATACAGCTCGGCATACTCCTGCTTCGCCACCACGCCAACCAACCTACAACGCATGCAGCTGCCCAAAATATCGACCCACAGGCTGCAATACCAAACACGTGTAATGCCGCAATGATTTTCGCATAACCCTGCAGCATCAACACCCGCCAAGTCTCTGCACCACAGTTTCGCCAACCAAAGGGCATCTTTCTGGTGATGTTCCCCCAGCAGGCCGCTGCATACAGCTTCTCTGTGTGGTCCTACCTATCAACAACATGCGCTTTACTGATCAGCAAACTGCGCGCTGCCCGCTGGACAGTTCGTACAGCGGCGCGCCATGTCCACATACAGCCTGAAACACCACCCAAACCTCAATCGCATTCCCTAATTGTGCTCTTCACAAACAACCGCCTCTTGCGTCTCACACTCCACACCCATTTGCCGAACACACCGCAAACGCCCAACTCTTGTCCGCCGTGCACGTCCCACAGCATCTCGCCGCAACAAGCTGCTCTGAATCGGTCCGTGACGCAGCAATGCCCTGCGGAGTACGCACAAGGCCTGTTTCGCCATGCAACACTCATGCAAATATCCAAAACAACGACCCGCAACCTACAACGCGACAGATCCAGCTTCTCATGACAGTTTCGACACTCCCTCCATCCGCTCCCAACGATGCACTGGCAAACCATTGCCGCGTAGGGCTCATGCGTGCATTCCGTCTGCATGTGAGCCAGCCGCAATTCTCCTTCTGATGCTCTCAAGGCACTGTTCCTCGCACTCGCAACTCAGAGGACCCCTGCAGTCACTTACAGGCTGCAAAAACCCACAAGCCTCGCCACAACGACCTCGACAAACGTGTACGCACTCCGCAACTGACCTGCGCCACTGCAACATCCCCAACGATTCAATGCTTCACCACAAACAAATGGTTCTCTGCACTTCTTTTCGTGACTTTGTGAACGGCGCCCAATCTACTCGTCGCGCGTGCTTGTCGCTGGACCATGAGCAATGCACCAACTGTGCCTTCTCTCGCAGAACATCCCTCATACTGGTTTAGAAAAGCAACGCACAGGCTGCGACACCAACAAAGTCCTACGTACGCGACTTCGATATTTGCGTAGCTGGTTTGCCCGCAGAATGGTCGCTGTTCAAACCTCCAACCCTCCCCAAGCAAATCAGGCTTAGCTCCTGGGCACCACCCAGCCCTTCAGTGTCCAGCGAATCCCTGCTTCTGCTCCACTGCCCTCTACACGTCTGTGCATGCTGCATTGCACGGTATGTCGCAAGTCTGCTTCTGCTTCAGCGATATGAGTGGCGGCTTATGAAAGAGAGTCAACGCAAAGGTAAAGCTACACAGCTGAAGCCTTCTGTTTGGCGTCGAGGTGCACCTGCGAAATCCACAAACGACGCGTCCCCCTGCAGTTTTCCGCCCCTTCAAAATCTCTGCTGCTCATGACGGCCTGCTTGGCTCTCACAGTCCATAGCACCTTCGGGCAAATCCGTCCCTCCAGTCACGTGCTGCTCAACCAAGAGCCCTCTACCTTCCTCGCTACACCCTATGCCCTGCTCCTCTTAGACGCAACCTAAACACGCACTTCCTGCACGGACAGCGGCGCCAACGCACATACATCTCGACATAATCCTGCTTCGCCACCACGCCAACCAACCTACAACGCATGCAGCTGCCCAAAATATCGACCCACAGGCTGCAATACCAAACACGTGTAATGCCGCAATGATTTTCGCATAACCCTGCAGCATCAACACCCGCCAAGTCTCTGCACCACAGTTTCGCCAACCAAAGGGCATCTTTCTGGTGATGTTCCCCCAGCAGGCCGCTGCATACAGCTTCTCTGTGTGGTCCTACCTATCAACAACATGCGCTTTACTGATCAGCAAACTGCGCGCTGCTCGCTGGACAGTTCGTACAGCGGCGCGCCATGTCCACATACAGCCTGAAACACCACCCAAACCTCAATCGCATTCCCTAATTGTGCTCTTCACAAACAACCGCCTCTTGCGTCTCACACTCCACACCCATTTGCCGAACACACCGCAAACGCCCAACTCTTGTCCGCCGTGCACGTCCCACAGCATCTCGCCGCAACAAGCTGCTCTGAATCGGTCCGTGACGCAGCAATGCCCTGCGGAGTACGCACAAGGCCTGTTTCGCCATGCAACACTCATGCAAATATCCAAAACAACGACCCGCAACCTACAACGCGACAGATCCAGCTTCTCACGACAGTTTCGACACTCCCTCCATCCGCTCCCAACGATGCACTGGCAAACCATTGCCGCGTAGGGCTCATGCGTGCATTCCGTCTGCATGTGAGCCAGCCGCAACTCTCCTTCTGATGCTCTCAAGGCACTGTTCCTCGCACTCGCAACTCAGAGGACCCCTGCAGTCACTTACAGGCTGCAAAACCCCACAAGCCTCGCCACAACGACCTCGACAAACGTGTACGCACTCCGCAACTGACCTGCGCCACTGCAACATCCCCAACGATTCAATGCTTCACCACAAACAAATGGTTCTCTGCACTTCTTTTCGTGACTTTGTGAACGGCGCCCAATCTACTCGTCGCGCGTGCTTGTCGCTGGACCATGAGCAATGCACCAACTGTGCCTTCGCTCGCAGAACATCCCTCATACTGGTTTAGAAAAGCAACGCACAGGCTGCGACACCAACAAAGTCCTACGTACGCGACTTCGATATTTGCGTAGCTGGTTTGCCCGCAGAATGGCCGCTGTTCAAACCTCCAACCCTCCCCAAGCAAATCAGGCTTAGCTCCTGGGCACCACCCAGCCCTTCAGTGTCCAGCGAATCCCTGCTTCTGCTCCACTGCCCTCTACACGTCTGTGCATGCTGCATTGCACGGTATGTCGCAAGTCTGCTTCTGCTTCAGCGATATGAGTGGCGGCTTATGAAAGAGAGTCAACGCAAAGGTAAAGCTACACAGCTGAAGCCTTCTATTTGGCGTCGAGGTGCACCTGCGAAATCCACAAACGACGCGTCCCCCTGCAGTTTTCCGCCCCTTCAAAATCTCTGCTGCTCATGACAGCCTGCTTGGCTCTCACAGTCCATAGCACCTTCGGGCAAATCCGTCCCTCCAGTCACGTGCTGCTCAACCAAGAGCCCTCTACCTTCCTCGCTACACCCTATGCCCTGCTCCTCTTAGACGCAACCTAAACACGCACTTCCTGCACGGACAGCGGCGCCAACGCACATACATCTCGACATAATCCTGCTTCGCCACCACGCCAACCAACCTACAACGCATGCAGCTGCCCAAAATATCGACCCACAGGCTGCAATACCAAACACGTGTAATGCCGCAATGATTTTCGCATAACCCTGCAGCATCAACACCCGCCAAGTCTCTGCACCACAGTTTCGCCAACCAAAGGGCATCTTTCTGGTGATGTTCCCCCAGCAGGCCGCTGCATACAGCTTCTCTGTGTGGTCCTACCTATCAACAACATGCGCTTTACTGATCAGCAAACTGCGCGCTGCCCGCTGGACAGTTCGTACAGCGGCGCGCCATGTCCACATACAGCCTGAAACACCACCCAAACCTCAATCGCATTCCCTAATTGTGCTCTTCACAAACAACCGCCTCTTGCGTCTCACACTCCACACCCATTTGCCGAACACACCGCAAACGCCCAACTCTTGTCCGCCGTGCACGTCCCACAGCATCTCGCCGCAACAAGCTGCTCTGAATCGGTCCGTGACGCAGCAATGCCCTGCGGAGTACGCACAAGGCCTGTTTCGCCATGCAACACTCATGCAAATATCCAAAACAACGACCCGCAACCTACAACGCGACAGACAACTCTCCTTCTGATGCTCTCAAGGCACTGTTCCTCGCACTCGCAACTCAGAGGACCCCTGCAGTCACTTACAGGCTGCAAAAACCCACAAGCCTCGCCACAACGACCTCGACAAACGTGTACGCACTCCGCAACTGACCTGCGCCACTGCAACATCCCCAACGATTCAATGCTTCACCACAAACAAATGGTTCTCTGCATTTCTTTTCGTGACTTTGTGAACGGCGCCCAATCTACTCGTCGCGCGTGCTTGTCGCTGGACCATGAGCAATGCACCAACTGTGCCTTCGCTCGCAGAACATCCCTCATACTGGTTTAGAAAAGCAACGCACAGGCTGCGACACCAACAAAGTCCTACGTACGCGACTTCGATATTTGCGTAGCTGGTTTGCCCGCAGAATGGCCGCTGTTCAAACCTCCAACCCTCCCCAAGCAAATCAGGCTTAGCTCCTGGGCACCACCCAGCCCTTCAGTGTCCAGCGAATCCCTGCTTCTGCTCCACTGCCCTCTACACGTCTGTGCATGCTGCATTGCACGGTATGTCGCAAGTCTGCTTCTGCTTCAGCGATATGAGTGGCGGCTTATGAAAGAGAGTCAACGCAAAGGTAAAGCTACACAGCTGAAGCCTTCTGTTTGGCGTCGAGGTGCACCTGCGAAATCCACAAACGACGCGTCCCCCTGCAGTTTTCCGCCCCTTCAAAATCTCTGCTGCTCATGACGGCCTGCTTGGCTCTCACAGTCCATAGCACCTTCGGGCAAATCCGTCCCTCCAGTCACGTGCTGCTCAACCAAGAGCCCTCTACCTTCCTCGCTACACCCTATGCCCTGCTCCTCTTAGACGCAACCTAAACACGCACTTCCTGCACGGACAGCGGCGCCAACGCACATACATCTCGACATAATCCTGCTTCGCCACCACGCCAACCAACCTACAACGCATGCAGCTGCCCAAAATATCGACCCACAGGCTGCAATACCAAACACGTGTAATGCCGCAATGATTTTCGCATAACCCTGCAGCATCAACACCCGCCAAGTCTCTGCACCACAGTTTCGCCAACCAAAGGGCATCTTTCTGGTGATGTTCCCCCAGCAGGCCGCTGCATACAGCTTCTCTGTGTGGTCCTACCTATCAACAACATGCGCTTTACTGATCAGCAAACTGCGCGCTGCTCGCTGGACAGTTCGTACAGCGGCGCGCCATGTCCACATACAGCCTGAAACACCACCCAAACCTCAATCGCATTCCCTAATTGTGCTCTTCACAAACAACCGCCTCTTGCGTCTCACACTCCACACCCATTTCCCGAACACACCGCAAACGCCCAACTCTTGTCCGCCGTGCACGTCCCACAGCATCTCGCCGCAACAAGCTGCTCTGAATCGGTCCGTGACGCAGCAATGCCCTGCGGAGTACGCACAAGGCCTGTTTCGCCATGCAACACTCATGCAAATATCCAAAACAACGACCCGCAACCTACAACGCGACAGATCCAGCTTCTCACGACAGTTTCGACACTCCCTCCATCCGCTCCCAACGATGCACTGGCAAACCATTGCCGCGTAGGGCTCATGCGTGCATTCCGTCTGCATGTGAGCCAGCCGCAACTCTCCTTCTGATGCTCTCAAGGCACTGTTCCTCGCACTCGCAACTCAGAGGACCCCTGCAGTCACTTACAGGCTGCAAAACCCCACAAGCCTCGCCACAACGACCTCGACAAACGTGTACGCACTCCGCAACTGACCTGCGCCACTGCAACATCCCCAACGATTCAATGCTTCACCACAAACAAATGGTTCTCTGCACTTCTTTTCGTGACTTTGTGAACGGCGCCCAATCTACTCGTCGCGCGTGCTTGTCGCTGGACCATGAGCAATGCACCAACTGTGCCTTCGCTCGCAGAACATCCCTCATACTGGTTTAGAAAAGCAACGCACAGGCTGCGACACCAACAAAGTCCTACGTACGCGACTTCGATATTTGCGTAGCTGGTTTGCCCGCAGAATGGTCGCTGTTCAAACCTCCAACCCTCCCCAAGCAAATCAGGCTTAGCTCCTGGGCACCACCCAGCCCTTCAGTGTCCAGCGAATCCCTGCTTCTGCTCCACTGCCCTCTACACGTCTGTGCATGCTGCATTGCACGGTATGTCGCAAGTCTGCTTCTGCTTCAGCGATATGAGTGGCGGCTTATGAAAGAGAGTCAACGCAAAGGTAAAGCTACACAGCTGAAGCCTTCTGTTTGGCGTCGAGGTGCACCTGCGAAATCCACAAACGACGCGTCCCCCTGCAGTTTTCCGCCCCTTCAAAATCTCTGCTGCTCATGACGGCCTGCTTGGCTCTCACAGTCCATAGCACCTTCGGGCAAATCCGTCCCTCCAGTCACGTGCTGCTCAACCAAGAGCCCTCTACCTTCCTCGCTACACCCTATGCCCTGCTCCTCTTAGACGCAACCTAAACACGCACTTCCTGCACGGACAGCGGCGCCAACGCACATACATCTCGACATAATCCTGCTTCGCCACCACGCCAACCAACCTACAACGCATGCAGCTGCCCAAAATATCGACCCACAGGCTGCAATACCAAACACGTGTAATGCCGCAATGATTTTCGCATAACCCTGCAGCATCAACACCCGCCAAGTCTCTGCACCACAGTTTCGCCAACCAAAGGGCATCTTTCTGGTGATGTTCCCCCAGCAGGCCGCTGCATACAGCTTCTCTGTGTGGTCCTACCTATCAACAACATGCGCTTTACTGATCAGCAAACTGCGCGCTGCTCGCTGGACAGTTCGTACAGCGGCGCGCCATGTCCACATACAGCCTGAAACACCACCCAAACCTCAATCGCATTCCCTAATTGTGCTCTTCACAAACAACCGCCTCTTGCGTCTCACACTCCACACCCATTTGCCGAACACACCGCAAACGCCAAACTCTTGTCCGCCGTGCACGTCCCACAGCATCTCGCCGCAACAAGCTGCTCTGAATCGGTCCGTGACGCAGCAATGCCCTGCGGAGTACGCACAAGGCCTGTTTCGCCATGCAACACTCATGCAAATATCCAAAACAACGACCCGCAACCTACAACGCGACAGATCCAGCTTCTCACGACAGTTTCGACACTCCCTCCATCCGCTCCCAACGATGCACTGGCAAACCATTGCCGCGTAGGGCTCATGCGTGCATTCCGTCTGCATGTGAGCCAGCCGCAACTCTCCTTCTGATGCTCTCAAGGCACTGTTCCTCGCACTCGCAACTCAGAGGACCCCTGCAGTCACTTACAGGCTGCAAAACCCCACAAGCCTCGCCACAACGACCTCGACAAACGTGTACGCACTCCGCAACTGACCTGCGCCACTGCAACATCCCCAACGATTCAATGCTTCACCACAAACAAATGGTTCTCTGCACTTCTTTTCGTGACTTTGTGAACGGCGCCCAATCTACTCGTCGCGCGTGCTTGTCGCTGGACCATGAGCAATGCACCAACTGTGCCTTCGCTCGCAGAACATCCCTCATACTGGTTTAGAAAAGCAACGCACAGGCTGCGACACCAACAAAGTCCTACGTACGCGACTTCGATATTTGCGTAGCTGGTTTGCCCGCAGAATGGTCGCTGTTCAAACCTCCAACCCTCCCCAAGCAAATCAGGCTTAGCTCCTGGGCACCACCCAGCCCTTCAGTGTCCAGCGAATCCCTGCTTCTGCTCCAGTTGCTTCAACAGAGAAGTGTTCAAGGTACTGGCGAGTTTAATAGCGCGCCATGTTTTCTATCCGCCACGAGCACTCTAAGGCTCAATTGCGCGGACAGGCACCGTCAAAATCCCGTCACAAAAATCACAATGTATATGCGGGGGAACGCAAAACAATATCCGTAAAGGCACGAGCTGCACGAAAAAGCGATTCCAAGGAATGTCCCAGCTGCAGCTACAATTCGTGGAGCTGCTTATCTCCCCTGCCTTTAATTAGTCCCTCTAAGCGTTGGTGTTCATGTAATGTGCGCGTTCCCGTGCTATAATCCTAGCAGTGCGGTTATTGTGCCCATCCTCTAGGACCACGGAGTACCCCTGATACTGCGAATGCAAAGGGGTTCGAGCAAAAATCATGAAGATATGTAGCCGAAAGGCGGGCAAGGAGACGCAAAACTCCGCTGCACGGCTCAAACACAAAGTGCTGAAAATTGCTTCCTCTCACATAAAAGTACATCATGCATGCAACTCCCGATGCCGGTCATAGCCGGAGAGGCGGAACCAGGCAGCACTGTGAGCTGACAGCCAGTTCGCAAGCCTGCAACCCGAGCTGCTGGGTTCCACATTGCAGTAGGCAGCAAACGAGTACTCGGCCAGTTAAGGACTTGTCATGAAGGATAATTCCTCAGTGCTTTCCCGGTGGAGGGCAAAGACATGCTGTGCATCTCTCGACACGCGGAGCGCAGTGCCCTGCAAAGTCACTGCATAGTGGAGACGTCAGCCAAAACTAAAATGGAGTACATAGGCATTCGGTGAGTTACGCACCACCTGTCTCGCAATGCAATACATCACAATAATTCAAATAGCATCCTAGTGAAACAAAATGCCTCGGAAACTTTTGAAAGTCGCTGCAGCATGTGCATCTTGGATATGCTTGTGTGGGTTTCGGTTCCAAGAAACGTGTAAGCAACAGACACACATGTGGCATATAATGATAAAAATGTAGCAACCATCAATATACACAAGCAATATTACGAGCGGCAGGTGCGACTGTACCGCAGGTGTGAAAATTCACATAAAGTTTTCCTTGAAGACTTTGCAGGCAAGACCTTATGGGAGCCTTGCCGCACCCCTGTGCATGAAGAGTCGGATCCTTACTGACCCTCTCTTCCATGTTTGCGGCGAAACGAAGCTGAGGCAAACTTTTGCCATGCGCAGGCTTTCTATGCATCCTAGTGCACGCACAAGGCGTTTCAGGGCAAACTTATCCAAGGACAGGATCATGTTGCTAGTACACGTGCCTTTTACAGCCTGTCCTTTTACCGCACTCAGTTAAATATCTTCTTTGCAAAGAATAGGCCTCGGGTTCGACGATCCAGGTATGCTTGTGAAATACAGTGCTATGCAGCTTTGAGGCTACATAGCACGAAAACAGAGCTGTCACCAGAATGCTCACGACCTTGCAATGCAGTAGCACAAGATAATGCACGTCAGCATGGTGGGGTGACACATGTAGCTAGTATTTCTATCCCTTCTCAAGTTGCCGTACGAAACGCAGAGCGCCTTGTCGAGCTCGGAAACGCCTAGTACAGCGTCTTCGTCTAAACACGCCCAGCAAACGGTGCTGCGCCACGCACTGCTTGTAAGCTTGCTTTCATATGGTTAATCTAGTCATGTCATCAGCGTCATTGCAAACTAACAATATGCCAGCCCATACGCATTTTATGAAGCAGTGGATGCGTCTGCTGCAATGTTGCACACGGCGTGTATGGCGAGCAAGAAAAATGAAATCTAGCGCTTGCAGTCGACAACTACAATGGCAACAAATTCTCGTGGACGGCATCATGTGCACCATTACACCTGAATACTGGAACGCAACCCTGTATACTGGAACGCAACGGCGTAGTCATTACATTCGGATGTCTTCTACTCAACAGCGTTCCACTCGTTCCACACATATCCACACAAAAAACAAATTATAACAGCCTGTTTTATGTGGCAGTACTATAGATAACGTTGAACTATAATTTACGTCACGTGATGTAGCAAGCGCTGCATTTGACTAAATCTCTACCCAGTACATCGCCATGATTATTTCCTTACAAGCGATGAATAAAATTAGTGTCTAAGCTCACGCAAATCATGCGTAGATGGTCTGCAGTGTCCAACAAAAACTGAGTGTTGTTTAATGTTCTCTGTGGAACGTGGCGAAGCCTTTACAATTCCACGCTCCTTCTTATTTAATTTCACGGCCGTGGCCAGTATTGGCTAGGCATGATGAAAACACAATGCTGAGGTTAACGCAGGCAATGTTCATTTTGCCTGCAATGTCGTGCAGACAGCTTTGCAGCGAAATGACGTTCACTGCTCCCTGTGAAGCGTGGCGCAACTCTTGAACTGCCACTCTCTAGGTCTTACTTTGAGGCCTGCATGCGATTTCTGGACAGATATCAAAAGTTTACTAGCCAAATGATGCTATTGAGGTCATCACTCATGCCCTCAAAGGCCAAATACATGTCTGCATTGCACATGCACATACCTGTACGGTGCATTCTTTCTGTCTAGGAAACTCACTGGCTTTAGATTGCGGCAGCCTGTACCAACGGTTCGCAGATAGTGGCATAAGACACTCCACGCGTAGCCTTTGTTGATTTTTGGCTTTGCGTACCTGCAAAACTTCATTTGGTGTACGCGAAGTCTCCGTATGTTTTTGATCGATGCCAGAGGCATCTTTCTGTCCAACGGTCAAAATAGTGTATCATTTAATGCAAAACGTTTCAATATGAGTGCAGTTCCTTAACGGTACATTTAGCAGAAAAACGCGGACATGCCGCATACACCAAATGCTGCAGTATTTTCAATCGCAGCGCTCCTATGATCGATACTGCAGGGAATCGTCCCGGGGGCTGTAGCTCTCCAGTCAAGCAACGCTTCAGCCTTCAGCAGTCATATGTGAGGCAGTCACATACGAGATTACAAAGTCGAATTCTTCATAGCTAGAAGGGCTTACAGAAGCTTGTGGGACAACGCATAGCTCAATTTGCTTCCAAACAACGCTTTTTCGGTTTCTGGGTCCGCCTTTGCGTCGCACGCATACAAAATGGGAACAGTTGCCTTTTAGCGCGAGACAGTAATCTGCGACAGCGACTGGAAAAACTGCCTTCAAGTGTTTGGTTGTATCATATACACGACTAAGACTTCTTACGAGTCATTATCAAACTGAACTTGCGAAGTCGTGGCCTGCGATACCAGTAGGGTAGCTGCGTATACTGTGCCTTTTGGAAACAGCAAAAATATCAAGGGAAATAAGAAAACGCACAAACTGGATCTCCAGAAGTTCAATGAAGAATGCGCCCTTGCTTTTACTCACCTTCGATGCCACAGTGCCACATGAGTGTCTCTGCGTCGCAAGAACTCTTTGAAGTAGCTGTAAATTATACACATACAGCGTCTGTAGTTTTCAAGCATACAGTAGACAACCCTCGACATGGTGAAACAAAAAATCATAAGCGAGCCACGAGGCTCGTTCGTGCAAAAAACGGGTGCGTGGAAGTAATCGTTTCGTCACTTCCACAGCAGCAAAATTGAGCTACACACGCGGAAAAGAGAGCACGACGCCATGCACGATACATACTGTTGAAGTGTCCTAGGAAAACAACACTTGGAGGCCGTAAGTGGTAGTACAGCTGGATTGAAAGTGGAATAGGTATCGACTCGATAATGGCAAATCCTTGCATTTGGAGCTATCAACGAAGTATTTCCTTTGAAGGTTTGCTCCATAAATACTTCGGCCCCATTCTTGCTCAGACAAAGAATGTTGCATTGGCCTGCTGGCTGTAGCGATCGCCGACTTCCGTGATGCCCTAGATTTGGCAAATTCGTGCCGGCTGCAGGCCCACGCGAAAATGATAAGTCCGCTTCACAAAACCTTTTGTTTGGGCAGAAATAAAGGCAAAAATCAATGCATGATGCACGTTGCACTGAGCGTTTTCCTACCACGCGTTCCTTTTAATGAAGGACACGTACTGGCTGGGAAAGACAATAGTGTTCACTTTTTCGAATACCGCTGGATTGCCCAAACTCACGGTGTGTTTAACTTGTATTCGCACAATAAACATTTCCTGAGGTGCACGTGACCACGTTAATCCCTTTTCTTCTTTTGGAGGTGGTGTGAGACAGGCACAAGCAAAGAAGTAAAACCAGCAGAAAAAAATCGAAACATAACCCACTGACGTGCATGATTAAAGCTCACTCAAGAGCACTCCATCCAAAAGCTCCTGTATACCTACTACTTGAATGAATACAAACATCGCTCTCTTCAAAAGGAGTAAATACAAAACCGCAAAGCTTCAAACACACGAAAACCTGTACTCTTCCATCAACCGTCTGCCAAGGTTTGAGAAGAGCAGACGTACTCCCTGCGGCAAATCACTGCGCCAGACAGTGCCTCTAGTCACACTTGAACGGCTCGAGTCACATCGGACCTGCTCCGTAGTTGCACTGTGACACACCCGCATCTGCGCTGACTCGCCGTCTAGCGTTTTGATGCTCCCTAGCCTGCAGGCAAAGACCAAAAGCTGGCTTGTCGCGTGCCCCCGACTTCAAAAACCATTCATCAATAAGCACGTAGATTCTTGAGGTAAAACACACTATCTGGCACAATTGGATAATTCATGCTTGCCTGAAAGCGCGCAAATGCTGTGTTAATTTTCTCCCCACAACACTAGCTCATAGAGCGTTACAAATGCTCGGAGACGGCGTGGTATCTTCAACGTCGTAATGATCCTAGTGCGAGCTCTACTGCAGTGCTAAAAAATTAGCGTTTTGGCACAGCCTGACCTCCGCTGAGGCGACGCACTTGCTGGAGCAATCGAGAGCGTTTTCTGATGCCTTACTAGCATGTTCACAGTCACCCAACAATGTTGCTGCGCTGAACATTATACGCGTGAGGCCTACCCTAATATATATTCACGCTCATGATGTTGTCTACATCAGGCTTTCTTGGTAGATGGCGTTGATGCCTTTTGACGTTCAGTATTCATTTGCAGGATTGAAATATCTAACCGCACATGATCTCATGCATTTAGTCATTTGATATGCAAGCACAGCTTTCACCAATTCCATCTAATATGGAACCAGGACACTTAAAATTCATGTTCACTCTTTCTAAACTATCTAAAAACATTGACAGGCAATTAGGGTCAAGCAAGTTTCTGTGAAAGCACGCGTACACTCTAGAAATGCGGAACACGGTTCAGCCTGATGAGTTGAGGGCCCTAGACAGTGTTCTATTTATCGCGGGACTTTCTGTGGACGTTTGAATTTAGAAATACAACGAACGTGACTGCATGGGTTTGTTCATTAGTGGAGCTGGTGTTGTGGCGCTCAAAATTACATGAAATCTGGTGCGAGTGAGCACTTATTTGCGCAAAAAATAAGGCATCAGATAACATTCAACTGTTTGAAAAAATTTGTGAATATGCATCACCACGGGAAATCCTGTTCAATGCGTCATCAATTCGCCCATCGAGAAATTGGCAAATTGTGTCGACCTGCATGTAAAACCGACTTTCAGCGCATCCTCAGGCATAGCTACACGCGCATGGGCTGTCCCAAGAATATAAGTGAACACAGCTGGTCAGCACAGCTCAAGACAAAATGCAACTGTCATGAGCGTTTGTCCATACTTGCACGGCTAGATATGAAAAGAAACTTCTAGCTTGATAAAGAGACTCACGCCCTAAATACGCAAGGCTGAAACACGACAGAAGGATATATGCCACAAAATGAGACGGAGTTAGCCGCTGATTGCGCAGCAAAGAGGTGCAACACTGCTCCGGTATACAGGAAACTCTTCCAGCTTGCAACTAAGCTAAGGAATGACACGAAATTGAAAGCATAATCGTCTAAACAATTGCCGACGCAAATTCTGCAGGCGAGGCTACAACCTGTCAGTTCCGTCATGCTTGTAAACCCACGACATGTGTACCCAATACATCTTTGTTTATGCCGTCTGGGATCTGTTTAGGCAGTACGCGGAACCGTTACATCCGGCAATCCAATCAAGTACCAACATACACATGAAAGGCAAGCGCAGTGTCCTCTTTCCTCATGAACTCACAGGGAAGCGCATTTCTAGTCATCCAGATGTACCGCGGTGCCATACACTTAAGTGGCAACATCGAACCTTCATCGCCGTAATCTGAGCTCTGTGATATTGTGGAAAGATTTCAGCATGTGCTTTTCCATATTTTCTTTGCATTACGTCCCCGCCAAGCTGCAGTGCTCGGTGTACAGCTCACAGAGTATTTATAACTGGTGGAAAAGATTTGTTATTCCAGTGGTCGTGCTTGGTTCGCGACTGGTCGGCTGAATTTCAAGCAAAAGAATGCTACGTGAAGATTCGTTCCAACAAAACTTCGTATGAATGCTCTATACTTCTTCCGGGCGCCAGTGGTTTATTAAACATGCCCTCATTAGGCGCACTTCCTGTAGCAATCAGCGCAGCAACGTAGGGGCTCTCTCTCACAAAACATCGTCAATCCTGTCCGTATCTAAAAGTACGGTATCGCAGGAGAAACTGCAAGCGTAACATTTGAAGAGAATGATCTAGATGCCAACCAATATGCCCAATTTACGCACTTGCACACAAATGCAAGCAAGAAGTATCAATTAAAGAATGAAACGACACGACGTTCCACGCCCTTGCATACACGTTGACGCAGACCGATTCGGATTCAAACAACGCCTCTCCAAATCATGTAAAATAATCAATAAAAATTTTTAATAATAAAGAAAAAACTAATTTTTGCAGCTCTGACACAAAAGAGGTATTGAAAAAGTTGCAAGTGATCGATGCACCCAGGCCGTGTGTGATTGAATGTATGGCGTAGTGATCTTGCACGTTGGATTCGTGCTGAATCTTTTAGAATAAAATTGCGTATATCGGGTTGTAATCCACATCCGCATTTTCTCAGTCATGCCATGAACGTTGCATTTAAAAGCAGCTGCCACGCAACAAGGCACAAATAGTCAGCTCCTTATTTTTTAATACACATAGCGATCCGGAAAGCATTGTAAGTGCGATGAAGCTATCCTTGATCTCAAAGTATCGCATCTGTAGCTGACTACAGGAGGTTAAAGCAAACGGCATCCATAGACGATGGTCGCATGCCTGAAAGGAATACTCGAGCAAAATGCTTGTAGACATCCTTGTAGGGATATTTACTCCGTCAACACACTTCCTTTAAGAGTTAGAAGCGCGACCTGAAGCCCTCTAAAGTCGTCAAGACCTGTTACCTGCTGATCTGTGGCTCTTACAGCTTGTCACAACGAATCCTGCACTGGCCGCCTTCCTAAAATAGTCCTGGTGTTTCGTTTGTATGCTGTTTGGTCCATCTGGTGCTCACGTAAGCGTCAAAATCAATGCAAAGAAAAACGCGGATACAGAACAGAAACAGCAGCTGGGTTTTCGACGTAGAAGCTAGCATTTTGCGTTCACGTGACAACCGTGCAGGCATTACATTCACGCGAACAACGAACGACGTCATTCTGCTCACGTTTGCTTGCAGCATGTGCTATTTGCTAGTGGGCGCCTTGACGCTAAATCAGACAGATGGAGGAAAAAATAAGCATAGCGCACTGTGGCGTAATAACGCGTTGCGCTGCGAAGTCGCCTACCAATGACATCAGCTGTGAATCCACAAATCGTCCAACGCTGTCACATTACCAGCAAATCCTGATAGCGAAAAGCTCAAGCAGTCTCGGCACGCATTTGACAGAGTGTCAATCTGCATCTGGAGTGCTAAAAAAACACTGGCGCACGTTTTACGGCTACAGTTTGCTGATAGACTGAACAAAGTCACTTTCACTGTGCACAACCCTACGTGCACAAGCTGAACAAGATATTGAAAAACCCCAATCCACTGGTGCCCAAATGCGTCTGCAAATGCATACGTTTTGCTCGCTGAATATGATGCCTTTCCAAAGCATATTTCCATAAATGAAAAGGTGTATTGCCGTGATATTTTCTGTAACATTTTGCCCTTCGAATCATCGCATCAGTGAACAATGCGTGTACTGCAGCAAGTAAATGCTATACTTTTGAGCTAGTTCATTTGATGAAAGCACTCAAAGACGTAACGAAGGTTTTCATAAAAATCGGAATTTGTCTCGAATAATCGTGCAATTGCTGACAGTGTGTTTCAATAAAGTTCTCAGTAAGCTTTATGCGCACTTCCGTGAGCAGCAAGAAGATATAGACTCAGCTACAATTAATTAAAATGACACTGAAAGCCTATTACATGCTGTTGCAACTATTTTCTGCCGTTACGCATCGACGCAGGGTTGCTGTTGGTACACTAGGAGGAGAACGGGCTTTCTGGAGAGCGAAGTTCGGGGAACAGCTTCATTCAGTTGTGATCACTGATGGCCTTTTAACACTGCAAACCCACAAGCTGGCAGTGCTCAACCGACTGTGACAGGTCTACTTTGCAACACGCATGCTTGCTTGAGTGTTCAGCTCCAGCTTCGTGTGAACTGCCTTTCTATGCAGCAGATATACATGTACGAGCACAGCAAAACAAACAGAAAGTTGACGAAAAACTCATTTTTACGCATCCCCACATAAGTTCAAAAGCGCAAAGACGTGGCCGCTTTAGAAAACAAATTCCTACGTTTTGACCATAAAGTTAAGCCACCTAGCATCAAAAGAGTACTAATGCTGCGAGGGGCTGTTACTGTGCTCTTGCACTTGATGTGTAAGTATAAAATGCTCGACCAGGCGCCAAATTCGCAATGCGCAAGTCTTCACAATGGATCCATATATAGCCAGTGTTCTGTGGAGGACGCGCGTTGTTTTTGACCCAGTGTTGTTTACTTTCGATGCTCAAAACAAACATATTCGGCGCAGCAGGTACGTACGGTTTATGCTACTCAAGATTAAAATTGAGGATGGCACTGCGACATATCTGAACCTACAAACTGTTAGCCCCAGAACAGCTTATGATCAGTGTTGTTTCTGGGTTTCTCTAAGAAATATTTTCACACTTCTCTGCAGCATAATTTCGCAGTGCTCGCAGACATACTGCATGCATGAAACGTAGAATAAAGCCCCACCACGATACGGCGCAAGATATCATCACAAATCATGGGACGTCACAGCAGAAATGAAGTAACAGATATCCTATAAGATAGCAGACATCTCCAATTCTTTATTAAGCACTGCTCACAGACATTCGAACATTTTGAGGAACTGAATGCTTCACTACTGAAGTTTTTAGTCAGCAGCAGAGACAGCCCAATTAACCACCTTATGCACACGTAACTCACAGACTTCGGCTATATACAAACCCTCCCTCAAACCCTCAAACAGATAAGTCTCATCACCAAATTAGTTTGTGCTCCTCGCCTTCCTGCCGAAACATACAAAACAACGCTTTGCATAGCCACCTTCTACACTCGCTTCAAACCTCACCCCAGCCAAATTCCACGCCATCTAATGGCGGCCACCCTGCCCTCATCATCTCGACACAATCCTCCGAAAAATCCTCACACTCCGCCACTCCACAAAATACTCCGACGCAGTCCCGACACCAAACTCCGCACACGCTCCAACGCCACCGCCCCACACCCAACACACACCACCACCCACGCACGTCCTCGCCCTACAGCCACCCTCACGACCCGCCCCTTCAACACAAACCCACTGTCTCCGCCTGCACGCAAGCTCTCCCGCACAAAACCCAAACGCTCCGCACCCCACAATCCGCCCCCTCTTCATCTGCGCGCTCACGGGCCTCTTCCCCTTCATCCATACCCTCCCTCCCACATCCAACCATCTATGCTCCCACCAAAACTGCCCCTTCTGCTTTCCAACCAGCACACACCCACTACTCACAACGTCCCCCAGGACTACCCAAGGCACAACACCGCCCACGCACTAACACCAACACCCAACAACCACGGTCCACTCGCCCTCCCCATCTCCACACAACCCTCCAACAAACCCTCACACTCCGCCACTCCACAAAATACTCCGACGCAGTCCCGACGCCAAACTCCGCACACGCTCCAACGCCACCGCCCCACACCCAACACACACCACCACCCACGCACGTCCTCGCCCTACACCCGCCCTCACGACCCGCTCCTTCAACACAAACCCACTGTCTCCGCCTGCACGCAAGCTCTCCCGCACAAAACCCAAACGCTCCGCACCCCACAATCCGCCCCCTCTTCATCTACGCGCTCACGGCCCTCTTCCCCTTCATCCATACCCTCCCTCCCACACCCAACCATCTATGCTCCCACCAAAACTGCCCCTTCTGCTTTCCAACCAGCACACACCCACTACTCACAACGTCCCCCAGGACTACCCAAGGCACAACACCGCCCACGCACTAACACCAACACCCAACAACCACGGTCCACTCGCCCTCCCCATCTCCACACAACCCTCCAACAAACCCTCACACTCCGCCACTCCACAAAATACTCCGACGCAGTCCCGACGCCAAACTCCGCACACGCTCCAACGCCACCGCCCCACACCCAACACACACCACCACCCACGCACGTCCTCGCCCTACACCCACCCTCACGACCCGCCCCTTCAACACAAACCCACTGTCTCCGCCTGCACGCAAGCTCTCCCGCACAAATCCCAAACGCTCCGCACCCCACAATCCGCCCCCTCTTCATCTACGCGCTCACGGCCCTCTTCCCCTTCATCCATACCCTCCCTCCCACATCCAACCATCTATGCTCCCACCAAAACTGCCCCTTCTGCTTTCCAACCAGCACACACCCACTACTCACAACGTCCCCCAGGACTACCCAAGGCACAACACCGCCCACGCACTAACACCAACACCCAACAACCACGGTCCACTCGCCCTCCCCATCTCCACACAACCCTCCAACAAACCCTCACACTCCGCCACTCCACAAAATACTCCGACGCAGTCCCGACGCCAAACTCCGCACACGCTCCAACGCCACCGCCCCACACCCAACACACAACACACACCACCACCCACGCACGTCCTCGCCCTACACCCACCCTCACGACCCGCTCCTTCAACACAAACCCACTGTCTCCGCCTGCACGCAAGCTCTCCCGCACAAAACCCAAACGCTCCGCACCCCACAATCCGCCCCCTCTTCATCTACGCGCTCACGGGCCTCTTCCCCTTCATCCATACCCTCCCTCCCACATCCAACCGATCTATGCTCCCACCAAAACTGCCCCTTCTGCTTTCCAACCAGCACACACCCACTACTCACAACGTCCCCCAGGACTACCCAAGGCACAACACCGCCCACGCACTAACACCAACACCCAACAACCACGGTCCACTCGCCCTCCCCATCTCCGCACAACCCTCCAACAAACCCTCACACTCCGCCACTCCACAAAATACTCCGACGCAGTCCCGACGCCAAACTCCGCACACGCTCCAACGCCACCGCCCCACACCCAACACACACCACCACCCACGCACGTCCTCGCCCTACACCCACCCTCACGACCCGCCCCTTCAACACAAACCCACTGTCTCCGCCTGCACGCAAGCTCTCCCGCACAAAACCCAAACGCTCCGCACCCCACAATCCGCCCCCTCTTCATCTACGCGCTCACGGCCCTCTTCCCCTTCATCCATACCCTCCCTCCCACACCCAACCATCTATGCTCCCACCAAAACTGCCCCTTCTGCTTTCCAACCAGCTCGCACCCACTACTCACAACGTCCCCCAGGACTACCCAAGGCACAACACCGCCCACGCACTAACACCAACACCCAACAACCACGGTCCACTCGCCCTCCCCATCTCCGCACAACCCTCCAACAAACCCTCACACTCCGCCACTCCACAAAATACTCCGACGCAGTCCCGACGCCAAACTCCGCACACGCTCCAACGCCACCGCCCCACACCCAACACACACCACCACCCACGCACGTCCTCGCCCTACACCCACCCTCACGACCCGCTCCTTCAACACAAACCCACTGTCTCCGCCTGCACGCAAGCTCTCCCGCACAAAACCCAAACGCTCCGCACCCCACAATCCGCCCCCTCTTCATCTACGCGCTCACGGCCCTCTTCCCCTTAATCCATACCCTCCCTCCCACATCCAACCATCTATGCTTCCACCAAAAATGCCCCTTCTGCTTTCCAACCAGCACACACCCACTACTCACAACGTCCCCCAGGACTACCCAAGGCACAACACCGCCCACGCACTAACACCAACACCCAACAACCACGGTCCACTCGCCCTCCCCATCTCCACACAACCCTCCAACAAACCCTCACACTCGCCACTCCACAAAATACTCCGACGCAGTCCCGACGCCAAACTCCGCACACGCTCCAACGCCACCGCCCCACACCCAACACACACCACCACCCACGCACGTCCTCGCCCTACACCCACCCTCACGACCCGCTCCTTCAACATAAACCCACTGTCTCCGCCTGCACGCAAGCTCTCCCGCACAAAACCCAAACGCTCCGCACCCCACAATCTGCCCCCTCTTCATCTACGCGCTCACGGGCCTCTTCCCCTTCATCCATACCCTCCCTCCCACACCCAACCATCTATGCTCCCACCAAAACTGCCCCTTCTGCTTTCCAACCAGCACACACCCACTACTCACAACGTCCCCCAGGACTACCCAAGGCACAACACCGCCCACGCACTAACACCAACACCCAACAACCACGGTCCACTCGCCCTCCCCATCTCCGCACAACCCTCCAACAAACCCTCACACTCCGCCACTCCACAAAATACTCCGACGCAGTCCCGACGCCAAACTCCGCACACGCTCCAACGCCACCGCCCCACGCCCAATACACAACACACACCACCACCCACGCACGTCCTCGCCCTACACCCACCCTCACGACCCGCTCCTTCAACACAAACCCACTGTCTCCGCCTGCACGCAAGCTCTCCCGCACAAAACCCAAACGCTCCGCACCCCACAATCCGCCCCCTCTTCATCTACGCGCTCACGGCCCTCTTCCCCTTCATCCATACCCTCCCTCCCACACCCAACCATCTATGCTCCCACCAAAACTGCCCCTTCTGCTTTCCAACCAGCACACACCCACTACTCACAACGCCCCCCAGGACTACCCAAGGCACAACACCGCCCACGCACTAACACCAACACCCAACAACCACGGTCCACTCGCCCTCCCCATCTCCACACAACCCTCCAACAAACCCTCACACTCCGCCACTCCACAAAATACTCCGACGCAGTCCCGACGCCAAACTCCGCACACGCTCCAACGCCACCGCCCCACACCCAACACACACCACCACCCACGCACGTCCTCGCCCTACACCCGCCCTCACGACCCGCTCCTTCAACACAAACCCACTGTCTCCGCCTGCACGCAAGCTCTCCCGCACAAAACCCAAACGCTCCGCACCCCACAATCCGCCCCCTCTTCATCTACGCGCTCACGGCCCTCTTCCCCTTCATCCATACCCTCCCTCCCACACCCAACCATCTATGCTCCCACCAAAACTGCCCCTTCTGCTTTCCAACCAGCACACACCCACTACTCACAACGTCCCCCATGACTACCCAAGGCACAACACCGCCCACGCACTAACACCAACACCCAACAACCACGGTCCACTCGCCCTCCCCATCTCCGCACAACCCTCCAACAAACCCTCACACTCCGCCACTCCACAAAATACTCCGACGCAGTCCCGACGCCAAACTCCGCACACGTTCCAACGCCACCACCCCACACCCAACACACACCACCACCCACGCACGTCCTCGCCCTACACCCGCCCTCACGACCCGCTCCTTCAACACAAACCCACTGTCTCCGCCTGCACGCAAGCTCTCCCGCACAAAACCCAAACGCTCCGCACCCCACAATCCGCCCCCTCTTCATCTACGCGCTCACGGCCCTCTTCCCCTTCATCCATACCCTCCCTCCCACATCCAACCATCTATGCTCCCACCAAAACTGCCCCTTCTGCTTTCCAACCAGCACACACCCACTACTCACAACGTCCCCCAGGACTACCCAAGGCACAACACCGCCCACGCACTAACACCAACACCCAACAACCACGGTCCACTCGCCCTCCCCATCTCCACACAACCCTCCAACAAACCCTCACACTCCGCCACTCCACAAAATACTCCGACGCAGTCCCGACGCCAAACTCCGCACACGCTCCAACGCCACCGCCCCACACCCAACACACACCACCACCCACGCACGTCCTCGCCCTACACCCACCCTCACGACCCGCCCCTTCAACATAAACCCACGGTCTCCGCCTGCACGCAAGCTCTCCCGCACAAAACCCAAACGCTCCGCACCCCACAATCTGCCCCCTCTTCATCTACGCGCTCACGGCCCTCTTCCCCTACATCCATACCCTCCCTCCCACACCCAACCATCTATGCTCCCACCAAAACTGCCCCTTCTGCTTTCCAACCAGCACACACCCACTACTCACAACGTCCCCCAGGACTACCCAAGGCACAACACCGCCCACGCACTAACACCAACACCCAACAACCACGGTCCACTCGCCCTCCCCATCTCCACACAACCCTCCAACAAACCCTCACACTCCGCCACTCCACAAAATACTCCGACGCAGTCCCGACGCCAAACTCCGCACACGCTCCAACGCCACCGCCCCACACCCAACACACACCACCACCCACGCACGTCCTCGCCCTACACCCACCCTCACGACCCGCTCCTTCAACACAAACTCACTGTCTCCGCCTGCACGCAAGCTCTCCCGCACAAAACCCAAACGCTTTGCACCCCTAAATCCGCCTCTTTTTTGTTTCACGCTGCATAGGCGACAGGAATTAAAGCAAAGTACGCGCCGTCCCCTGCACTGCTTCGAGTACTTTAATGGCATCGCTACTTGCAGCTCTCACGCTAGCGACCTGCAAAAATACGCATAGGCTGTGAAATCGCGCATGTCACGTCATCCACAAGTCACCACACGTGTGCAGCTCCCTCAACATTTAAAGGTTCCGCTGCTGATGACGTCTTGTCTGCCCTTTAGTGCAGAGATATACCATGCAAAATCCAGCGGCCGCACGCCCTCGCGGCTGGGCCGAAGCAGGTGCAACCATTGCATCCCGGCCCCTGAAATCCGCACAAATGATCAAAGATAGCCACGCGTCGGCAGCAACACCAAAGATGCCCAACGTGACTCTAATGGTTGGCCTGTTTGTGCTGAGCGTGCTGCATGACATAGCATTTAGCCAGCTGGCTGCTCCTAGGAACTCCTGTGGCCACGGTGTCAGAAATTGATGCACAGGCAGAACCAGCACAAGGGGAGAGTTTTCTTGATGCTGGCATGCAGCTTTTTCAATTATAATGGACACGCTGGCCTGCAACGTTACTCTCATTCAAAAGCGCAGCAGCCCTTGCTATCTAGCCGAACAGCAATGTTCAGTGTCTCCGTTTGTAAGTGCGTCGAGATTATCGCGTCCCCCTGAGCCACTTACCTCCTGCAACTTTCGCTACTAACTCTGGCTCTTCTTTCTTGGGCGTAGTGGTGCGACAACTTTGACATATTGCTGATCTATCAGCAGATGATATGCCTTCCAACTACACCCAAAAAGCAGATGTGTCGCCTCGGCAATCTGTTTCAAAGCGGGCTGCTTTGTGGTTGTATTGCCGGTCACCAGCGGTCTAGCAGCTGTATCACAGCCTGTATAGTGCGTGCCACTAGTACGCAAGAGTTGCGCACTTCAAAACCTCCAGAGAAATTCGGTATGTCTACACTCTAAGACTCTACTGGCGTGCTAGTATATAAGAAATCTTTTGTTATATGCCCGCTAACGGAACTGCATGTAATTGGTAGACATCTACAGCTCATTGCGCACCGAGCAACAGTCGGGGCTGCCTTTCCCAAAAATTCATGTGATGGTACGATTTTGCCGTGTAGCCAGTGCTCTGCTTGCAGTGCACAACCTAATGAAATCGAATGGACGCCCAGCGTCTACACCACAACTGTCATGTCGTGGCCATAACGACAAATTCTAACGCTATCAACGCAATCAGCTTCCTGCTAAAAGTGTCTCCGCAGAAGAACAAAAGTTTGGCAGTCCGTTTAAATACTGAACCGAGCACATGTGGTCTACTGGTAATGTGATTCTTTAATTGCACTCTTCGTTGGGTCACACTGAGCTCGTAATTCTTTCTCCTGAACGCAGCGTCTTGTAGTAATAAAGCATTGACGGACTTCCTGTTGAACATATTTTTGTCCTGGCACGAGCTCGTAAACAGATAGTGTACCTTTTCAATATACGCATTCCAATCAGTCAAAGTTAGCACAAAGAGGAATACCCTGCCCATTCTTTGCTGTTCCGGATTCTTGTGCACTAGCCTGTCAATAGTATGGAGCCGCGCACTGTACTTGCGGTAACTACCTCAAATATATGTGACTTCTCCGCGCGATGGTAGCACATCATAGTGGCTCTTGCACTCTGTTGCAGGACCACTAGAAGGGCCTTTTCCTTCGACCTTACCCTCCGGTAATCTCACTCTCCGCACGTCACTAAATCAGCGAGGCGTTTAAAGAACCGATGCCTCTTTGAGCGTTCGCCAACGTGTACCACAATGCAGCAGCTGAAATATACGGCTCTGGAACTGAGGTCCTGTACAGCACCAGACTCAATTGTCGTCGTTGGTCGCACAAGACGCCTGCTCATGAGTCGAAAAAATCCAACATAGCCTTAGGCGTATTTCACTTTTCGACAGAAACTATTTTCAACACGAAGGCGAGGCTTCTCAGCCGAGCGCTGCATAACTTTTGCAACAAATATTGCGGAACACTGGCGTTCACCCTTCCATGCGCAGCGGCATGGTACCACGCTCTGCTGGTACTGCTGTGCAAGACAACTATATGCAAAAAAAGCGAAAAAGAGAGTGCGTATTTCACGCGTCAATATGGACAAATGCGAAGCCCCCAAGTCATGTGCTCCCAGCAGCAAAGTGGAACCTGAACTGTCATGCTGCGGTTCTGTTGTAGTTCGACCTGTGACACTTCGAGCTCTTTCTTCGCCTGGGTACGCCCAGAAATATTGAGTGCATGAATAGTCTACTTCGCCAAGAAAGCCTGAGCTCCTTAGCTGTCTGTTGCACAGAGGTCTTGTCTCCCGATTGAGAGCTCTGTTCGGTCGCGTGCATTAAAGGGTTCCTTTTCATTCGCTGCGTTTTGCTAGCTTTGTCTGGTTGCTGTAGTAAGTATAGAGTACAGCAACGCAGCATACATGGAATACTGTACAGTGGGCACAATTTCACGCCAGGCCAGGCCGCCGCGCCACACCGTATTGGGGCGCGATATGCACTTCTTAAACAAGAACGTACAGCGCAAAGGTTGGGGCTGTTTGTTGAAAGCCTCCGCTTGATTGTTGGAGTTCTTTTCCTGGTTTTGAGAGCGGCAAGACATTGAAATATCATAAATGAAATGGCAAGTGATAGGACTAGCAGGGATCCAGCAATGGCAGCTGTATGTGCGGGTTCGCCCCTTTTTCCCACTGCAGGTTTGACCGAAGCGGTACCTACAGATTCCCTCTGCACTTCAGAAAAGCGGATATTAGCATTCGCTGCCCCAGGACCGCCGTTTGCGCCTCCTGGAAGCGACAAGAAGTCGCTAAGAAACCGCCCTGTTTCACTCATTGTGATAAACAGAGCAGAAGAATGTTACCCTTGGACAAAAAGATGGCATTTAAACTAGCCTGAGATCGAAACATAAGCTAAGCTTGTTGTCATAGAGGTGGGGCTGGCTATATGAGCAAAGTTTTCCAGTTGCATGAGATCACGAGTATTCCATAACCTCATTGATTATGCATAGTTCTTGCTATCAACAAGCAGTAATCAAAGTACAAAAATATGTTTGATAGATCTGCCTTAAATCAACTCAGCTAAATTTGCATATGCAGTCAGTCTACGAGTAACCTGGGCAAGGTTGGGGTGAGCTGCGTACTATTGTAGAAAGATTCTTGTTCCCATTGCAATCAGCTGCCCCCCTTAAGTAGTCGAAACTATTTATACACTGTTTATTGTCTTTCAAGCTTGTTCCTTCTTTGGGTTGTTGAATCTACGGCTGTAGTTGGAGTCTCGTGGCATTGCCCACTCCTGCTCGTTATCAGGGAATTGGAGGAATCGCACAAATGCTCATTGAGTAAGAATGGATAGTATAGCTCCCCCCGTTGAAACTGTGTCACAAAAGAGTAATTGGGGAGGTATGTGCGTCAAGGATGGCAAGTGAATTACAACATGGAGCCACGAAGATGGGTCATACAGACATGAGGATGCACCGCAACGTCGGGATGTTTCACAGGCATCACGGCAAGTTCGATTTTGCCCCAAGCGAAGAGACATTTCCTCTACACTTTTGACACATAAAACAACAGAAAAGTCGGTTATGAAATTTGTAATATTAATAGCGCTCTTTGGACGTTTTTGTGGACATTGTAACTGCGTGGAACAGATGGCCCGATGCCGTGATCGGCTGCAGACACGCTGCGCAACCCTCGAGCCAAGATGCACTAAGAGAGATGCAACGCAGCTTCTGCAACACGGAATGATAAGGAGGTTGAATTTTGAATTTTCTTTTGATTGTGCTCCCACAAGGTGCTTTCTTTTCTCAAATCCGCTTCCATGGTCTGCAAATATCAGCCGCGGGAGGCGGCTACTCTTGGCGGCAGTTAGTGCCCCTAACACAGGCAACCAGTAGAAGTGACCGGTGGTGCTGGAAAACGCGTTGCATGAGCATGTGGAGTCGCAAATCCGGTAGCTGCGCCACCTCGCTTTGAGATTCCAGCAAACAAAAGGCGTTCACAAGCTCGTTAGGGAAGGCCACGTTCCCACAGGATTGAACACACCGACGGTCCTAGCCATTAGAGAAAGCCTCAAAGTCGTGGAGCTTCCTAGAGCATCAATAACAGCCCAAGAGCCTTAGCTACCCAAATGCATAAGGCAAACTACGTGTGTTGCCCTGAAAAAAATTGCTCGGCTCGAGCTCAGACACCATGCACGTTAAGCAGTACAAAAGGAACGTGGCCTCAAGTGTGACGCTCTCAGTAAGTTTACAGAGTTTCAATTGTATTGTCTTACGGCTTTTGGCTGGTTGCTTGTTCCTTGCCTTCGGCAGGGAACCTAAATGCTCTGTTAGACAGCAAGATTCGCAATTCGTCATCCACGCCGTTGGTTTCCACGCTGTGCCAGTTTTTTTCGCACCTCCCAGAAAGCGCCCACACATTTTCAGGATGTTGAAGGTAGTTTTAGCGGTTGTGAGAACCCTGAAGATGAAGATGGATGAAGTTGCATGGTTTCAAGCGGCGATTCTCTGCTGGCCTCAAGGCGCGTTGGACTCGGAGGGCGCCGAATCTTCACACGCTATTTTCTTTTGAAATCTTCATGCGCGAATCAAGCAACTAAAACGGCAAGTTGTGGGAAACTTCACGGAGAAAAACTTGCCGTTGTTGCTCGTGCTGTTCCGCCTGCTGCGCCAGCAACAGCTGCTGATGCACCAGCAGCCGGCATGCCCACAATGCGGTGACGGCAGCAGAAGCAGCAACAGGAACAACCGCGACAGCAAGCGCGACGGCAGCACTAGGTGCGGCAGCGGTAGCATCGCCAGCGTCAGCAAAAAGTAGTAAAAAATACTGGAAAGGTAGGAACAAATGCAGGAGGAGCAGGCAAAGAATGCGGGCAAAGAGCACGCAGAAGAAAAGAACAGGAATGACTCCAGGTAAAGAAGGTGCCCCGCCAACAGAAACACAATTATCGAGCGCACAAGAAACCGACGGAGTTAACGAGCTAGACAGGCAGGAAGATGGTGATGAAAAGAGAAAAAGTCGGTTATGCTCTGGAAACGCGTTGGACTGGGAAAGATATCAACGATGAAAAAGAAACAGTAAGATCTGTATTGAGACTGCGCCGCACCGAGTACAAGTCTTCGCTGTCTTGATTGCCTGTTACTGCAGCTACATTGCGGAATAAATGCAAGTTGTCCTTTAAGAAGTGTTTGGAAAATCGCGACTGCATTGCGCACAATGCCTTGCCCTAAACTGAAGGCCGTCAAAGAACACAGACTAAATTCATTTGCAATGTGCCTAGAATACGTTGTACATAATCCACCATAGTGAGCCCTTCCAACCGTTCCTGCATGCCACGCAGCTTCGCTAAGAGGCACTGCGCGTTGCCCGATAGTCATCAGCGCCTGTGCTCATCAATGCCAGCACAGCACATACTGCGACGTGCTGCACAGAATTAGGATTTAGTGGCGATGACAGGGCAGTGCGTCGAACAGTGTGCCTGCACAGACGGAAATTCTGCTACACGCGCATATACTACACCGAAAAACGTCCAACGTTCGCAAAGTTGGAGATGATTCTCTTCAATGCATAAAAACCCGTGACATCGTCTCAGAGTACATGGCAAATTCTGCGCCTTGAGCATTTAGCGTTTGACTCCATGCGTAGAACGATGGCCTCCCGTAGCCCTATGTTTGCCTTGTTCATAGTGTTCATTTTATATATCTTCGAGGTGTCGTGACCTGATGATTTTGCGCATGTTCCCTAGTGGGACGAATCGGAATACGTTGACACCAAGGGTTTGGTCAGCATGCCTATTCACCTGCCAGGTTGAGCAGGCAAAGCGCTAAGTCTGGAAAAAAGGAAGGGAATGCGCGAGAACAAATGCACTCTACCTCAACAGTGTGCGTGTAGAAATCCCGAGGGTAAGGCCATATCAGTGAGAGATTATTTACGGTGACGTAAAGTACACATGCTCAATTCGGTTGCCGGTCACTTCCATGAGGTAATAATGAAACCAAATAGTTTCTGCTGCAAACGCCGATTCAGCAGAACTCTTCAAAACAGGTACCAACAGAAGGAAAACCAGACTTCTACCGACCCCCACTGCGATGACATATATATATATATATATTATACGTATATAGGGCTTCTTCCGTCGGCAGCCTTTCAACCATATATAGCCCTGCTGCATGGCACCTTCATCACAGAGACTACAGCACCGGTTTGCAAACAAACATGAGCAACGACAGACTCGATAATCTAGGCATCCAAACGTCGCGAATAGTTATTCCAGTCACCGTTCTCTGCAAAGGCATTACGATGAAGCAGCTCTGAACCGTCTTTCTTGCGGCGCATACCTGCCGCATACTTGCCGGTTGCCGCTTCATTTGCTCTTTAGCACAAGTGTACACTCTTCAGTACAGACTCCAGCGAACGTCCAGCCTGCCTGCAAAGAGAGCCCTCCCCCCACAGTGTCATGAATGCACCTGGTTCTACACTTGTAAAAAAACTGCCCTACGCGAGACTCAAAAATTAATTTGTTTGGATTCAGCAACTCCTTTATCTGCTCTTAGCCCTCTCCAGTTCTTGTGGACAAGCCATCGTGCGGTGGTAGGTTCGAAGCAAGGGCCAAGAAACACAGCCGTCTGTAGCCAGACCAGCCTTGCTTTCAAGAACGCATCAGTATACAGAGGTACGCGGCCCGGGAAAACACTAAAGGCAAAGAAAAATTAATGGCAATCAACAAAAGGTAAGGGTTAGTTTCGGCCCCACCCAAACTGGGCCGGAGGGGGACTGTGTAGGTGGGTCGTTAGAAGAAAAATGCTCCTTGTGCCAAGTTTGACGTGCACGGTCAATGCAACGTTGCACAGGATTAGTGGCGGTTCTTCGCATCAGGATCCTATGTACCGTTAGAGGCGCCCTGAACATCGTTAAGTGAGTAGAACGCAGCTTCACTAACGGTGGACCAAAACTAGATCCGACTTGTCCAAATGGCCTAAGTGTACCTTTAGGACAGCGCGCATTGAGACAGATGCACTTGACAGAAATCAGAGAGGCAAGGTTGCGGGCTCAGCAGAGGAAACTTGATCAGTCTTGAAATCAAACTCTCGCAACTCCCCAACCCCACTGTAGCTCATTCATAATTCGGCACATAAGCCGAGACTGAAAGAGAAATATTCAAACGAAGAACACATTGAGAGGGACACACTTCGTGCGTAGCAGCGCTGTCCCCCAGCCCTGCATGCGTTGTCGTCCTCTTTCTTCGTTTGTGTTCGTGTCTGGGGTTGTTTGAAATCTACTATATTTCCACGGTGTTAGTAAAACGTTATGTTATTAAGCACTTCTGTGAGTGTGTACTTGGATGTTTGCATATTGAACTTCTGACCATGAGGCTCTTGTCAGGCAGTTGGTTCTCAGACGTGCCGTGGCTTCATGTGTACGTAGGTTTCTCACTTACGATTGAGGCATTTGAGCAGTACTTGAGCCTGAGGCAATGGCGGCGCTACAGCAACAGCAGTAAACCCCCAACGGTACTGAATCCGCGAATGTCCCAGGAGAGCTATGCATCAGTGACGGCCTACAACACCGACAAAATCAAGTTGTCAATGGTATCATCGCTTGTTGAATCAGGTCTTTCCGTGCTGTCCACTCTTTTTTTCTTCGGGCCCTTTTGCTGGCGGTTGGCCGGTCACTGGGCGGGGGACGGCGAATTTGTTCGTCCTCTGGCCTTCATGGGCATACAGAGGTTGGTCTCAGAGTGCATTTCCACACCCTTTCAAGTTTACAGCGACTTCTGTGTCGAGGAGAAGCATGGATTCAACAAAAAAACCGCAATACTATTCATTAAAGACAAACTACTGGGACTGGGGCTCACTGCAGCCATCGGGGCACCAATTCTGTGCGCTGTGAACTGGCTTATTAAGTGGGGTGGAGAAAATTTTCATTTCTGGGTGAGCATACACCCTGCCTTATTATTTTTGTATGTATTTGCATGAATCCATCGTATACCTGTCAGTCATCTTTGTTGGATGCCTGCGTCGACTTCGAGAGGATGTTTCATCTGCGTCTTAAAGGCTTTTTCTCTCAATTGCTGCTTCAGCTTTGGGGCTTCTCTGTTCTGACGACATTCGGAATGATCGTAATATACCCAAATTTCATCGCACCTCTTTTTAACAAATTTAAAGTATTGGGAGACAGAGAACTACGGTCCAAAATTGATGCATTGGTAAGAGCTGCAGGAACCTTAGAAAGCCCCTTACTCATGAAGTGGATCTCAACGTTCCAGCCAATTAGGGGCAACTGCCGTATGATGCATACTAGATGTTTGCTAGCAACTCCAACCGAAGAAGCCCTGCAGAATATTTGATGCGTCGTGCAGGCCGCTAGGACTTAGTCCAGTCTGCTTATTGCTTATCTGGTGTGTTCGTGCTTTTGAGTCGTTTGAATTGCCCCAGGCTGAGCAACTGAATTTTCCTCTCTGTGAAGTTTACGAAATGGATGGGTCTAAGCGTTCAAGCCATAGCAACGCATACTTCTATGGTTTTTGGCGGTGGAAGCGCATTGTCATATTCGATACCTTGCTGCACCTGCCCCATGACCAAATCCTTGCTATTCTTGGTAAGCTCTGCTATTGGTTGAGCTGCAAGCTTAGCTGTTCTGGGGCTGCCGCTGCTCTTGCGCTCCTTTCAGACTTTCTAATTGTGCAATGTGAAGTTTTTTGAGTGATACGTGAAATTTGCGTAGAAGCACGTGCAGCCTTTAGTATCGTAGCTGGGGTGGACCCGGTTTCAAAGTAGGCCTGAACACGTCAACTTTGCAGGGGCACACGGGTGCATCATTACGTTGTTGAAAATACTACTTCATGCTGGCGTCAAGGCTGCTGACGCCGTGTGCACTTCTGCCTAGGTAACACTACGTTTAATGTCCATCAACACGCTGTTTTCCTCTTTAGTATTCGTTGCCGGCGTCAACGTTTTGCTCTGCATTCCAATTTACGCTCACGATGTGGAGGACACTGTGCTTACCATGCGCAGGCCATGAGTTGGGTCATTGGCAAATGAATCACTTCATGCAGCGTTTGCTTCTAGTGTTCATGAATCTATTCGTTACGTTTTATCTCTATGGAAAAGTAATGAACAACGACCACCTCTACAAGTGCTTCGGCTACGGGGCAGATGCCAAGTCCCCCATCATTGGTCTCATGCTCCTTGCCAATGTGCTCGCTCCGGTACGTACGCTTTGATGCTGCCTGTCTTCATTAACGGGGAGGGACGGCTGCGGCTCAGTCTCACTTGTATCTCAGTTCGCGTTGGCACATCCTCCCCAACCTCCGTGGGTACCTCTGTCCGATTTTTCATATTATTTTTACCTCTTTCTCTTCTATCATGGGGTATTTTGCAGGTGAACACTGTTTTGTCAGTGTTTTCTACTCTGCTCTCTCGCAAACATGAATTCCAAGCAGACGCTTTCGCCTGCCAGCTCCACTATGGGGAGCAATTGAAGGAGGCCCTGTGCACAGTTCACACAGAAAACAAGTCCACACTGGACCCTGATCCCTGGTCAGTTCTCAGTAGAGCACCTAAGAGGCATCAGCACACCTCATGATTTCTGTTCTCGTTCGTATTTTATTTGTAACAAAGAAGCATGAAACAGCAGAATGTCTTTGCGGCTATTGTCTTCAGGCAGCTACCTTGTTTCTTGCGGGGTGGAACTGATGTGCAGGTACTCTTGGTGGCACTACAGCCATCCGCCCTTGCTGGAACGTCTGGCTGCCATTGATTCCATTCTTCTGAGGGATGGAAAAAAGGAGAGGAGTAGAGGAGGCGAAAATAACTCCAGCCGATTGCAGGAGCTAGATGGAGAGGATAGCAGGGCAAGAGGGTCTTCTCAGCATTCGGAACTAGCAACGAGACGAGCAAAACTTTCGGCAGAGGACGAATAAGTTCGGATTTTTGAGAATTTTCATTAGCATATTCTCATTCCAGAAGACTTATTCATTCAAGCTCCGAATTCCTGTGCATCGACGGGAATCACAGCCTTGCCTACGGACTCCCGCGAGTACTTGGGGGTCGTTTGGCTTTTGGAAAGAAATTTCTGGGGTTCTGTAATCGGCCAACACGGTTGTCACTGAACACTTAAGACAGCTATTTCGTTCCAGGATGAACATTATGTTGTGATGCCTTTGAGGCAATATGCTTTGAGGCAATAGAATCAGTAACAGCAATCGCAGCCGGCTACTGAAGCTGCTGTCTACCACCAAGAACCATCAAAGCACGCCTAGCGAGGTAATAGGCAGCCATAATAATATCTTTGCTTGTTGAAGTGCATAGGCTTCAGGAAATCTAGAGCAAACGAAACAGCGCCAAAATAGAAGTCTCCGATTTCAAAGCACGCGCATTTCCGCGTTCTTGAATAACACACGCCGAAATTCTGTAGCATTACCAAGGAAGTTTGTGTGATGCCTTCACACCACTCTACTGTCGTATGGCTGCAAAAGCGCTGGGGAAAGGGCGGACAAAATAAGCACATTTCTTCTACATGTGGGGGCGTCTGTTGATGATGGGGCCATTTGTTGCTGTCGCTGCTGCAGATGCAGTATATGCGCTCTTTGTAAGGATTTTGGATGTCTCCTTCTTTGCAGTAGCCGCTCGCCACTCCCCTAAATATGCCGCCATCTGTAGACGGCATTCGCTTCATCCCTGCTGGCTCCTCTGAGGTCTCGATAGAGAAGTTTTGCCGCTTAAGCACAGGGAACTCCTCTGGAATAATGAATTGCACGATGTCCTGTTCTTAACTAATTTAGGAGGAGAATTGTTGTTCAATATGAAGGAAATTGTTTGCTTGCGTTTATTTGCTTCGTCGACTGTCGAGTCCTACTTGAGTATTGCAAGTGCATTCATACAAGTAGCGGGAAAGAGCACATCTGAGATTTTGTCTTCCGAGGCTTGGCCTCATATTTGAGTAGGGAGTACTGAGATTGTCATTTCGTTCGTGTGTCAAGACTTTGCACTCTTTGTTCCTACAGAACTGCTTTGGTGCCTCCTTAAAACGGATGTTTTGCGTCCGGCTGCGCATGCTATTGTTTGGAAAGAGAAATTACGAGCCTAAGGTCCTTTTGTACCTACTACATGCTGGCTTGGAGCATATGGTACTTTTCTGCGAACAAACGAAATGGTGTACAGCCAAAAACGTATAAGCAGAAACATTGTGTACTTCCGTCACCTGTGTTACATGAATGCTTCGGTAGAGCGCACATATGAACTGTGGAGGAGATCCCTTACCGTGGGATTGATGATTGTGGACCGCGAAATTCAAGCTCCTCTGTTTCCCGAGCTGTTGAAATAGGCAGCGTGGCCAGTGCATCTTTCGTAGTCTGCTACATTATCCTTGCAACAGGCTCCAACCCAATTCAGGATTCGGTATTTATCCTTCAATCCTTGGGCGTAGAATGCACTAAGAAAGGTGGGTCTGCATTGGACATTGCCAGGCCGTGGTTGGCAGGACACACCGATGTAGGCGGCCTCTCCACGGCCTGGCCAAGTTGCGGAGCTGTGATCCCACTTCGCCGTCCAGGAACTGTTGCTTGTGGCACTACCAGGACACCAAGGTAGGCCATTTACCACAAAAAGTGTATCAGCTCTTCCCTCACTAGGCCTGTAGCGCGAGATTAGGATGGGGACAACTCCCCAGCGTAACTGGTGTATACAGTGCCTAAAAGCCTAAAAACAGCATGCGTACAGTGCCTAAAAACCTACAGAGAATGTATTGTATCAGCTCCTCCCTCACTATGCCTGTAGTGCGAGATTAGGATGGGGACAACTCCCCAGTCTGACTGGTGCATACAGTGCCTAAAAGCCTGAGAACAACATGCGTGCAGGGCCTGAAAACCTAAGAACACGAAGTGCTGGATTGAGATTTGTCCTTCACTAATTCGTAGCTTTCAAGTACCGGTATATCTTTCCTTCGGGGCAGCATTCATGTAAAGAGCCAGCGCAGACCTTCAGCCAAAGAGACGTAGAGCCAACTGGTACATCCCAATTACGCGTGACAGTGAAAAAGGCAATGACAGACACAATGGATGCACTGTCCACTGCACTTTGTGGGGATTGTACCCGCAGCAAGCCTGAGCAACAGGCTCAATCTCCACATCGAAGAGACTGGTCGACCTATATGAGCTCAGAGGCCTTCCCCGAAATAAAGTAAAGTAGCCTGCGCTTAGCATCTGTGCATAAATTCCGCCCAGCTTCCTGGGCTTCAGCGCGGCTCTCGAACTGCGAAGTTGCTTGCGTTGCACAGCCATCTCAGGTGCTGATCCAGCACCGACATCTGTAGGGGGAGCTTAATCCACAGCACCGAGCAGCCCACACTCTGCCTTTTCGACTTCACGTAACAGTTGACTTGTGCCTGATACTGCAAACGTCTAACAGTGTTACCTTTGTCGATGTGTCCCCCGTTAAGCAACGTATTTGGATTCCTCATGCACTTCATCCACAGTAGCTACCATGGATACAACTCAGCCTTCGACAAGTTATACTGACACAGAAGGCAGCCTGTAACTTCATTTAGACCCACAAGTAGAAGGTTCTTCGCACCATTTACTCAAGCTAACTGCGATGACCACGAATGTCTCATGAGCAAGCGCGCTGCTTAAATGCACCACAGATATGATGGCTGTGGTCGTGCATCGCCGGTAGTCTGTAGCAAGTCGCAAAAGATCAACACTCCATTCGCGGGCAGTCCAATGGAATTTGTCCGTGAGTGCGCAAGAACTGTCCTCCACCTCAAATAAAGCACTTCAACCACTAGCCGTGCAAACAAAACACGGAAAGGCGCTTGCACCCACGAAAGGCGTGGACAGTGTTTTCCCTGCTAATCGTCATCCACAGTTTGATTACTCTTGGGGCAACCTTCAGTAAAGCGAAGCAGTTCTCAATACCTGCAAATTTACTGCGACCAACTGCTGTCGCTTACTCGTGTAGGTGCTGGCCTGCCGCAGGACAACTTTTTGGAAGAGTTCAACTCTATTTCGTCATCCATTCGCCAATATTTCCACCGGCCCTTCCTAAACCAAGGAGGAGAGAGCTCTCTGCAAAGAAGATCTCGCTTCAGCTCGACGGTCTCCTTTGCTCCAAGTCGAGTGCCGTTCTTCAAGCAATCTATTGCTCTGATTAGCCGGTTAGCTAGATCTTCATATTGTCTTGTCCTTTCAAAACTCGTGTGACCACTGTTAAACGGTACTTCTGATGGAATCACAGTAACCAACTTGGACCACCACGCAGATGCATTCACCACCGGACTCAAAACGCTCAAGGCGCTGACAAGCGCATCTAACAAAAGGAACCGCTGCCCCAAAAATATAACAGCTCTAGAGACGATGTAATGCGACACAGGCTCACGTTGGAGATAATATAAGTTGCAAACTAAGCGTTCAACGTCCCAAGCAAGCTTCCTTGCTTTCGCCTCGGTGACCCATTCCGCTTTAAAGACTGAGCGGATGCTCATTAACAGCAACGACGTATGCCCACTCAAACAGCCCCGGGAAAATGCTGAGTCTTCACAGAAGAGATTCGTTTCAAGAAATGGTGCCAGTTTCGGAAGTTTATAAAAAGGATGCCTAGCGAAAACCGCCTCCGAGTCCTCCGATTCTGAGTCCGTCCCTTCAGAAGGCCGGCGGTCAGACGAAACTCCTGTATTATTTTCCCCACAGTCAGTTCCCCGCAACGCCGACCGACCCGCGCGTTTATCGCCTTGTACATCATAGCTACCAAATACTACGGATTTTAGCAACTCTCCAGGGGCAATATCACGCAGTGGACCACCAAATCCTGAAGATTCCTTTGTAACTTCAAGGACTTCGCCGTGCGGTGCTGGCGCATTCCCTCTTTCTTTTCTTTCCTCTACTCCCTCCTGATGAGCCACTGGGCTCTGCAGATCGCTCAGATCAGCTTCATCAAAGCGTCTCTTCCGTGATGAACCTGTATTGGCTAATGCTTGATGCGCATAATCCGAAATAGGTTGAGTTACCCCAAATGAAGGGTGCTGCTCAGCCTCTGAGTGCGCTTCAAAAATTACGCGACTCGAGGTGTCAAGGGCTGTGTCTTCGCCGGCGTGTGCATCTTTGGCAAGATCAACCGACGATTTCAACGCAACATCAAATGATGAAGCCGAACTGCCTGCCCATGAAGGAACATGTGACTGAGTGTGTGTCCCTGCGGTAGAAAAGCTACCTTCAGGGGCCTCGCTCATGGAAATTGTCAATGAATACTGGAGCCCCTCCACAGCAGGGCCGTCATCTGCCACTTTCACTGTGTTGGTCAACCATTGTGCTTGCTCTGGGACATCCCACTCCTGGAGGGGACGCTGATGGAGTCGACTTGCCGGTGGAATGCCAGGGGAAGGGACATGACCTTGTTGGGGCGAAAACATACCTACCTGATTTGAGCTGCCCCTTTCCTCTTCCATGTCCAAGCACATGTCGAGTATGGCGGATAGTTCTGGGTCTTCATTTGTCCCAGGGAAACTAGCTGCCAGTTGTCGAAGCGCAGCTCTGTTTCCTGCCCACCCATAGAAGGCACGGAAGCAACCGAGGGTGATGGCAATAGCTGCTAACACGGAAAGTAGCACTACTCGTGCTTTGTGAAAGGCGACGCCCACCGATCGAGGGCGGCTTCGAGATACTCCGGAAGACGAGTGTAAAGCTCCCCCATGTTGTGTAAGCTGCAAGAAGACCGAAATGTCTCCGAAGTCGTGTCTCGTGGGCGGTGAAATGAAGCTCGCCGGTGGAATTGACGCCCGGGACATGTTCCGCAGAGTGATTTCGTACTGTTGGCGCCCTACATGTACCAGAATCCTTGAAAGACCGTTTGCCAGGTAAACTGCTCTCGTAACAGAAAGCAGGGTGCGCAGTTTGGCAACGCACAGTCCAAGCTATGGGGCACGGATCAAATGCATAATGCTGTTCAGTGTTGCAGTAAATTTGCCGTCCCCAGCATAGAAATTAGATGCCGATTAAAAAAGAAAAATTATAAACAACGTAGTGTAAAGGAAAAGATGAAAAAAGCCGGAAGTATGTACAGTATGTACAGTATGCCCCCAGGCAGCCCCAGGCGTAGAGCATCGATCTGATTCGCCAATGCAGTCAAGTAGACACTAACGCAATACACCAGTCTGAATGTGAATGATCCACTGTTTTCTGAAGATTGGCTTACTTGCCTCTCAGCACGTAGCCACTCGGACAGTCCGTATCAGTGGCACCTTATAGAGCTCCAGAACCTGCTGGATGTTACACGCGACTGAACAGGGGAAATTTTTCCAAGTTCAGTTGAAGCTGAAACAGAAAACTAGAGAATGAGCGAGACGGGAAAATGTATCCTTTTCAGTTCAGATGCCACTCGCGTAGAGGTCTAGGGCAATGTTCAAGAGGTCCGCACGTACGTTTGTTGAGGCAGTCAGGTCCGCACGTACGTTTGTTGAGGCAGTCACTGGGAGAGTCTGTATCAATGGCACCGTGTAGAAGTCCAAAACCTGTTTGACGATGTGCACGACTGAAAAGGGAATTTTTCTTATTTCAGATGAAGCTAGAACAGCAAACTACAAAATGAGCACGACGGAAAAGAATATTCTTTCCAGTTCACCTGACATTCGCCTAGAGGCTCTAGGGCTCTAGGCTCGATGCAGGCAGTTCTGTCTATTCACTCTTTCTCGCGATCCACAAATGATAGTGGAACATGGATTCGAATGCTTGGTCTCAGCTAAGTACCGCGCCAGTTTGTCTATTATTATTGCTACGGAACGAGAGCTGCTGTTGACCGCTTTGCTTAGGACGCTGTTTAGTGCAGTTGCTTACCCTCCTGTTCGTTTCAGTACCAGGGAGAGGGCCTTAGCCCTGTTATGCCCAATCGCAGCTCTTCTATTTTCATGTGTCTCTCGCGTACTGCCGGGGACGAATTTTCCTTGTATGTTGTTCGCCTCACACGGTCGCGCTCAGTGTGTGCTAAGTGATGACATCGCGTAGTATCGTAGCCTTTTCAATTGCTTTTCTAGCTAGCAGAGTACTCAGTGCACCTACATTTGCTTTTCCAATGGGTGCCTTGTGTTTCTATCAATCTGGCGTATTAGAATACAACAGGAAACAGAACTTCCTCATGTGGATACATTGACGCACTCTTTGTCACATGGAAAGTGCAGTACTCGTCAGAGCACATCTCTACCAGTAAAGGACAGCCACGATCTGGTCGTGAAGGCTTTCACTTTTACAGCGTGCAGCTTTTGTTCGCATCCGTGCAGTCTGTAAATCTCGTACTATTCAATGTAAATATTGCTCCACTCAACGATGCGCCCTACCTAGAATTCGCCTATTGCCAAAATAAGCAAGTTTAATTTTGTGGGATGTTTCTGCTCCAGCGCCATCCCGTTATAGCACTGCATGTAGCAGTACGCTCGCCCTTAAAGGCCGGAGGAACCATGTATCTTTGCCGATAAATCGAGTTTTTCTCAAGAGGCTTACCACCTGCTTATGACTTTCGTGGTTGGCGGACGGTCTCGAAAGGTTCAGACAGGCCCAAAATTTTAAGCAAGTTGCTGGAGATCAGCCATTCGTTGGACCGCTAGCTTTGCGTTCCTTGACGTTTGAGAAGTTAACAAAACTAATAATATTCTTTCCACAGACGGCTGCGCAGTGGGTCGAGATTCGAGGCTCGGACGGGTCTGCAAAGGCCAAACTCTGCTCAGGTCGTCTGGAGACAGTGGTTTCGAAAATGTAGGTAAAGCTTTCGTGCTTAATCGTATTACAATTGCATATGGAACGCTGTGGGACGCGTATGGAGCGGAAACCAACAGATCGAGTGTAAGAGCATCTACAAGGACCTTAGGAAACACTTGAAGCCGATGGATAAACTCCTTTCTTACCACGACATACATCGGCTCCAAAACGGCACTAAGCAAAGCAGTTGCGTCACATTTTGGTAGAGCACATGCCGCTTACAGCTGGTTCTAAAACAAAAATAGCGGCAGTCAGTGTAGTTGCAGCAGTAAAAGCGGACGATAGTAAAACTCGTAGCACTATGGCGTATCCCTGCATATTCTGGTGTTTCTCATTTTCGAAGTACGAATGATACGGTCTCCACTCTTCTGCGTAGAACTGGGACTTCACCGCTGCCGGTGCCTTCACGACTGGACAAATTTTAAACTGAATCGAAATCAAAGAAGGATCGTGAATGAGTCAGAGGAAGAGTGGCAGCGATATCCAACGCAAGCCGTGTCAATCCACCCTCAGGTGGCATTACGTAGAATGTTGCTTATCTAAAGATTTTCGTTCCTACAATTTCATCTAGATGCGCAAAATACTCCACAGCGCTGAAACAAGTTTGGAGAGAAGAAACGAGAGCTTCCCTCAGCGGACAAGCCGAATTCCCTGCAAGACAAGCGACGCAATTAACTCCAAATGACTGAGTTCTAGTCAATTGTCCTCCAAAGCACCAATGGGCACCTCGAATCATATGATGGTTACGAAGAAGTCGTCAACCTTTTGCAGCGATGCTGGGCCACGCTGCAGACATAAAGGCCTTGTACGAGAAGCATCTGCTCTCAAACTGGAAGTGACACGAGCGTTTTAAAAGCCTGTGTTCTCCGATAGGTGAAAAGGCATCAGTTTCTACAGTTGTTGAATTGGGCCACGCATCGCGGGAGCGTTTCGTCTTCCTGATGTCACACACCCAGTGTGCAACGCTCTAACCAGCAGGCTGCACTGCAAGCTTGTAAAAAGGTTGGAACCATCTGTCATTTTTTCCAGACTAAACCAAAATAGTGAGTAAATTCCTAATAGGCAACTCTTGCTCCAGCAGAGAAACTGCGAAGCGGAAGGGAAGGGGCAAACAGGCAAATGCCGGCTGCTATGGATTGTCTCTTGCTGAACCGCAACCAAGGGCCGCCGTTGCAAGGGTCATCTACAGAAGTCACCCGAAGTGATAAGCAATATCGAAACACGTTAATTCACAACTGTAACAAAGCAGCTTGTTCGTTTCCTTGTGCTACAGAACATGGGGGAAGAACATGCGACGGGAAAAACCAGGGAAACAGAGAATATCATTATGGGTAAAAACGTGGAAACAAAGAAAAGCAACACCTAGAAAACGTTCAGAAGACAAACAAACGACACCACAAAGCATGCAGTTGGTGCACTAGTTGAAGCCCGTCTGAAACACCTGTTACTACTTTGAAGCAAATTTCATATGAGAACTAGGCGTTTTAGCATATAGAAACTGCCCTTGCTCTTTGTCGTCTCTTTTTTTGATGTCAACAGGGCTACAACGGTCCTTGCTGTCCGTAGCCCCTAGCAGAGGGGCACAGTAATGGTGATGCGAACTGACTAGATGCGAAGTGCAGTCTAGCTAAGAAAACTCAGGGTGTTCCACTGGAAGGAGAAAATGGCATGCGGAAAGCTTAACAGGGAGCTAAGAATAAATTCAGTTCCTGTCCAGGACATTCAGAAAAGGGACGGTGAACAGCGCATCTAATACAGAGGAAACCTCAATGCATGCCGAACAAATGAGGAAGTTCGCGATTCCAACATTCGACGCAAAGAAAGCCACTCACTAACTAGGATTAATAAAATGCTTAGAACAAATCTACGTTAAGAGGTTCGTCGGATCACGGGCCTCCTATGGCTTGCAAGCGAAGACGCTTCGTCACGATGCAACGCACTACATTGAGCCATGAAAGCTTAACAACAAATGATTCCAGCCGCCACATGGCAGGCGTGTCTGAGGGAAAAACTTAGGCAAGGCCGCGTCATTGCTCAGACTGACCAGAAGCAAGAAACGCCTGACAGTTTACGGCATCTTTCGTGTTTTCCTGTCAGCATCCGGACTATGCTCTTGCACGCAAATAAATCCATGACGACTCTCACAGCACAGCCAGAGCAAAAAAAACGTCAGTGCATTTCGAATTGCGTCACATCAGAGCCCTGCAAGATCCTACACTGTCAGTTGTGTAGCATGTCGAAACTCTGAAACTCACCTCGCAACAGCAAGGGTTCAGGCAATACAAGCTATGAACCTGTGTAGCCCAAAAGCATACAATTTAGTTAACAACTGGTGAGTCCTGCATCAACAGCGTCGAGGTGCCGCAGCCCGAATGGTTGAGTGGTATGAACATAAGCTCTACGGATCGACAGAGGACATCAAACAGCGAAAACCCAGCAAATTTGTGCCTCCACTACGGTTGTGGCGTCTCGAGGGACCATGCAACAACTTACAGCCAACCTCGGTGAGACAACCAAACACTGGAGGACAATATCTCACCCTCAGTTGCGTGTGGACTATCCGGAACCTCTGGAAACCACCGTGCAACCACATGAGGTGATGAGCAGTGGTAATTATTCAGCAATGCACCAAGTGGTAATTATTCAGCAATGCACCAAGAGCGTTGAGGACCCGCAAAGTGGTCGAATCACCAGCATAAACACGAGCTTTATGGATACAACAAAAGGCAAATAACCAGCGCAAAGCTTGGGCGTTTGTACTGGGCTGTGTCAACATGCTTCCCGACAAGCATGCGCTCACACTACAAGCAAGCAAAAACCACTAAAACTAAGGAGAGCACAAACTATGCCGAGGCTCTGGAGACCACCCTGAAAACGCAGAGAACGACAGGGTTGCAGTACCTGGTGAGCAGTGTTTTGAGAGCGCCAAGGCGACACAACAGGAAATAGAGCTGGGAGGAGCTGCACTGGAAGGCACGAGGACAAGCAGTAAGGGCAGAGGTGAGGGCCTAGACTGTTTGGCATGACACGAATGTTTTTTTTTCTTTCGGAGAAAGACAGTCCACGCCGCTCTGTGATAACTGACCAGCGGCAAGTAGAACAGCCAGTGGCTGGAAACCGACTCCATACTGTGATTTGTGGAGCATGCGCTATATGATGGTAGGTTACATCAGAGCATTGAGTTACATGGAACAGGTGATGCTTTTCGAGGCATCGGAAAGGGAATAGGGAGCGGCTGAAATGGAGTTGGCGGTCTGACAGCTGCACCTGCCATGCGCTCTGTAGGTCATTATCGCATCCGCATCAGCGCCTTTGGATTTCTGCGTCATGCCTAATGCGTCAACCTCTGACCACATATATCTGGCGCCCACGATAAAACGATTGCCAGCCAGTACACTTGTGAGCCATCTCGGGACAAACAAGCCAATTGGGCATGGACAGTAGGCAAATAGTCTACAGGAATACAAGCTGCCGCTCTGCAGTGCTACAACGACAGAAAATTTACTAGGCCATGCTGGAAAAATGCTGCAAAGCAAAAGAAATCAGTTCAACTAGAGAAGTTGCTGAAGTTTTAGAGTTCGGCAGCGCTCTATCAAAAACTACAGTAGCCATGTGCGCCACGGTTCATTGCACAGTTACGTTACCAAGAACCGTAGTGCCATTCACGGTAAGGCCGCCTTCTGTCGATTCAGAGCTGAAGGCATTTGCCGACTTTTACCTCCCGGTTGCAGTGCGCTTACGTTGTGTTAACCAGAGAATGCATATGCGCCTTCAACTATGGTTCTCATTTTACGTCCAACGTACTTCCTGTTGATTAAGATCACATGCATTCAAGCCAAAATGAAGTCCACCCTGAACATTCCTGGAGTATCAACCAAGGACACAAAAATAGCCTTGGGAAATGCCATAAATCACCCTCCATCCAAACTCACTAATGCCGCAAAGGCGAGGCGAATGCACACAGAAAAATATTCGCGAAACGTCTGAATCGCATATACAGCCAGAAAAACGCAGCTGGACAAAAGCAACTTCGGAGACTGCAAAAAAGTGAACACAAACGGTTTGCCGTGTATGTAGACTCCTACCCTATGAAGGCACACGCGTGGCCCACCAGTAGGACTATAATCTAGTAGGAAATACAGGTGCCATAAGCCACGCCGTAAATCACAACATCCAAGTGATGAGATTCTGCGCACTACCGTGCACAAAACGTACTGTGTCCATCGGCGACACGATATGCACAATAAGACCAGCGCCAGGTCCCACATTTGCGCAGAGCGAACAAAAAAGGACATCAAGCTCCCGCAGACGAAAAGGGAGGCAAGCTGCCGGGCCAACTGAGTCGTGCACGCTGAAAGTGTCAAACACCACAATGGAAAACGGGGAAAACGCCTACGGAGTAGTCAACAATGCCGACTGAGCTACGCTGAGGCGACACAACCACAAGTCTAAAAAGCCCAACCGCTACTACAGCAAACATCGAAAACTGTGCACTGAAGTGGCGCACACTTTCTTTGTATCTGGAAGCTTGCAGTTAGGAAAATGGCTTCATAAGAGCAGCTGTACCTGCCAAACGCGCAGCAGCTAAATTGCAGTCCAATACATTGAACAAGTGTGACTGACGGAAACGCAGTATCCGCCAAGTCTATGCAAAGGTCTCTCCGGTCTTCTTTTTGAGTATGCTTGCGTGTAGAGAACAACTATTCCTGCCTTGAATACCAACCTGCATAGCCGCATCCAGTTGATCTTGGCCTGCGTACTGCCGCGCACTACGTGTAGGTCCTGCTACTAATAATAACACGACTGAAGTAAGCGTCAGCTTTACAATTTCTAGCACACAAGGAAACGAAGCAAATCACCGCGAGCCAAAGTACGATAGAAAGAAACAGCGGGTAAGCAGCAAGGAAAACTTCAAAGTGAACTCAACTTCGCTGACCATATGCAACTGTGTACAAAAACCTCATCTGGATGTAAACAGATAAGTCTTCCAATACTGCAGAATGGCGTATGTGACCCGCTGTCCGCACGCATTGAAGTCTGCCCAGCTAGAGGCCTCCATTGCATTAATATCGGTTGCGTCGTGAGCAGACGTTGCCCCCCAGTTCACGCCTGGCATACCACAAGATGGTCCAAGACGCAATGCATCTACAATTATGTAAGGTTCAGAAACGCCCATGAACCTCTGCTCGCTGCAACTTTGCAGCGCTCCGACGAATTACTGGACAAGCACACAAAGAAAAATCAAAAGTGTCGAATGAACTACGCCGAGGAAAAACTGTATGAACCCAAAAACCTCCAAGATAACATACGTAACGGAGTTCTACTATGCCCTATCGGAGCAAGCATGCCGCTTACTAGTATGACTACAGTTTGACAAAGCCTTCACATGGCATGTGCAACGCATTGTAATGAGCGAGAGCATCGATTCTTTGCATGTCTCAAGCATGTCGCCTGGAGGTCGCTAACGCCGGACCTTCAAGCTATACAAGCGTCAGCCTTGGGTCTTGGGGGTGCCAAAAAACAAAATTGTAGGCATGTGCAAAAAAGAAAACACTAAGAAGACAAAAAACAGCCCACGGGATCAACTGAATTGTGCAAAACGAGCAGTGAACTGTTCAAAAGGCAGTGCAGCTAGTGAAGTAAGACGCAGAACATTCGCAGAAGCGAGCACAACCGCCTTGCCTTGATTTTAGAAGCCTCCGTCATTCGAGCGCACTTTTACAGCATTGATATGTGATCTAACAAGCGCAACAGCTCCCAAGCGAGAAACTGCGCATCGCCACGTCCAGCAGTTATGTTCTCCCTATTTTGCACCTTAATTGCTCACGTCTGTTCAAGGACGCAACTTACCGGCAATCCACGAACTTCTGCTGCACTATTGGAAGATGCCAGCGAAAAAAGTGACCAAAACGACGTGTCCTAAGAATCAAAGAATACCCAATTCGATTCAGCCCTGCAAGCTGCAACAAAAAGCACGCTACAGTGGAAGAGTGAGAAAACATATTGGACGATGCACAACCTAGTGAATCACGCTGGAGAGTTGCATGTACGTGCCCACAGGACACTACAGTGTCTCAGGAAAGCTTTGAAGATTGCAAGATTTCAAGCAAAGCACTCACTTTCTTCTTCTGTAGATGCGGGCCTAATTCGATATTACCTGAACATGGACACGGTTGTGTTGTAACTAGAGAAGTGCTAAGGTTCAGCGCCGCTTCCATGTGACTAAATGCTGTCCGCTGTCCTCATAGTCGACCACGTTGGCATGTTGCATGCACGTACCACGAGACCTCGCAATCCGCAGGTAGAGCATTAAAGAATGCAAGGTGTTAAGGAAAAACGCATTTGTTCTGTAGCTGTAGAAGTGGGCCTGGTTAGAATGCAGCCAGGGCTTTCCAGTGACCGGAATCGCACTTCTGCGTGCTTTCGTGGAGCCCAGTTGTTTGAACGTTGCATCAGCTGGGATGAAAGGCATACTTGCTAAAGTTCAGCACCGCTTCCACATAATTAGATACACCTCGCTGTTTTCGGCTAAAGTACCGCCTCTTGATTGAGAGGTTAAGGCATTATTTCGGATAACATAAGCATCAGCTGCGACATCCATTAGGCGGCACCAAAGAAACAAAATGCAATTGCAAGAATGACTTATTCAAGCTCGCCAGTGTATTCAGAGGGCTGACAGGAACTACAACTGCCATGGCACTTCATTTAATTGCCTCGCCCACATGACTAAGGTTCCTTATTTATACCAACCGTACAGCCTTTTGACAGAAAACACATGGTTTCCACGATACCCCTAGCTCCGACAAACGCGGGCACCAGCAGACACACCAACTCAAAAGACGCGTCTGAAGACTCAAAGAACAAGCTGCAATAGAACAACCCTTCAGCCTCCTAAGTTTCAGCTGTGTCCAAGAGCACTGGAATGGTGGCAGGCCACACAAGCATAAGTAAGAATGTCAAGCGAACTCTCGTGACCACTGCAAGAAGAGCAAAGTGTGGAGGCATCACAGAGAGCAGGTACAAGCAATCTTTTGCGCATAGCTCAAACCGTATCAATTTCCCGGACTATTTAAGTTGGTTGCTGATGGAGGTGATGAAGCACAACACACGTTTCGAATCGAAGAAATAAAGGCTTTCGAAATGTAACTGTGAAGAAGTTCAAATAATTGGACTTCCTCACACTTACATATTGGCGGGAAAGAAGATGAAGTATATACATCGCAGTTACAATCAACCTACACTGAAGTATGCTCGCAGAATGCAACAATATGAACTCACACACCACGGGAATAGGTACAATACACACCCACGAAGCCACCCAAACAACCACCCACCCAAACACCCAGCCACCTACCCGCACACGCAAAGGACAGAACGTACAGCGGCAAACGCAACCCGCTTGCTTTGTGTAATAATTTAAGCCCCATATAGCATCTGACAGACATTACAGTTCACATGCGCGACATACTGCGATGCCTCATCTACGTGATCAAGTCCTTGATGCTTTACACCTAGTGAATCGCCTGTTGATAGAGAATACAACGCAGCTGCAATAATTAAATCATCAAGTGCCAACTCCGTGAGGAACTTGCACGCAGACAAGCTAAGTACACATGTACAAAGACGCATGGGAGCGCCCAGCTCAACACGGCCTGCCATGTACGGCTACAACAGTGGAGCGCCATAATTGAATTGCGCCGAATCGCTCTTAAAGAATCCACAGAGCGGACAGAAGTGTGCTGGTAAACCCCCTCAAATCCTCAGAGTTCTTGATCTGCAACTGTAATGCTGCGGCCGCAACCTACATCCTGTGTATGCCGGATGCCGGGATTTCAAAACGCTTCTGCGTCTCATATACAGGCTCCCCTTTGCTACATCATGGAGGGACCGGATAGAATCGGTTTGACGTCTATGAGAAGAGCGATGCCGAGCCCTAGTGGCTGCTCTTCTGGGTCGTCAGCATCGCGAAACACATGTAATGCTCTTGGTGTCACAGGGCTCGAGTAGCCAGCACACGCCGCGAGCACGCGCACGTAAGTTGCTTACCAGCAACTGTAGGTGAGCACTGGACACTCCAAAAATATACCACACTTGACACAGTGTGTGGAGGCTTGTAACACACTTGCTGGAGGGGCCACAGCTCACCGAAGTACCTTCAGCATTTCGCCCCGCGGCCGGTTCTAAAAGATTATGAGCGACGCGGAAAGGCATCTTAGTAAATATGCCAGCAACGTACAAAGGATGCGTCATCAGCCGAGTACGCAAACTGCTCAAAGAGAGCATGTTATACACACTTTCTGAAATATTGACAGCAACACACAGCGTTTTGTGGCATTCGCCAACAACTCATGGTTAGACGCTTTGATAGTTCCCAAGAGATATATACACCCAAAAGCCTTAAAGTGACTCTGGCGCACTATCTATATCAACAGTCTGTCACCTCTGCTCAGTTCCGACGATATCGGACTCACACATGGATCTGCACATGCCGCAATTGCGGCTTTATGCGCGACCCACAAGCTGCTCATGCCAAAATGCAACCCATTCGAAAGACAAGCATACCATGCGCCTGGGCAAACGCCTGCATACATGCAACGCGATAAAAGGTAGCTTGGGGCAAAGAGAAGACAGTTAGCACTTCACTGAGAAGGAAGACAAGCTACACAAAGGGCCGTTGTCCATATATCCAGCCTTGCTACGCAAAGTGCAGGATAAAAACGCACTTTCTTCAAATGCACAACGCAAAAAACGCAGTTGCAACGTGACAAGTTCATACGAATTGCATACTGACATACGTATTGCATGTGAGAAGGCTCAGAAGCAACAAACGTCTCTGGCACTTTGTTGAGTGATTTTGGTGCTATCTAGAATACTCTATTTGATGTACTGTTGCTAGGCCCACTTCATTACCAGGCTCCGCGCCCTTACTTGCTGTCGGCCAGCCAGAAATCCAATCACCAAGGGACCCTCTTTTTTCCTCCTCGCGCTTGAATCTATCAACTAGAACTAGAATAGAAAATCCTGGTTAGACTTCCATAGGCTGATAACCTGCCACCCAGCACATTGGTCACAAATATCGGGCGAATCTCGGTTATTTTCACTGGCAAGAAATAAACCAACAGCGAAGCTAGGAAGTGGCGAACGAAATGCCAAAAAAATTGTTCCTTGGCTTTTGAAAGGCATTCAATGATATTTGTGTCAGATCCGCAAGTCCCAGGAAACGCAAAGCCGCCGACCTAAATACAATCCACTAGAGGCGGACCCAAACATTTCCCGCACCCAGGGTCGAGCCCACGTACAAGCTGTTTGAACAAACTCTCAATGCTGAGGCAAGTCTGCTTAAGACTAAAGTGGCCTACGATGGAACAAAATTACATTACTTCTGCCGCCCCTTGTTTACAGTACGGAGATGTGCCGTGTTTGCCACTCGAAGCATTCATCTGCGCCCATAGGAGAAGTATGACTAAGCACTGACTGAGCAGGCCACGTACCAGCTACAGAAAACATGTATGCTAGGGCCAAGACAATAGACATTGTGTTAGCATCTCGTTTCCTCAATTCGGGCCACACCAAAGCGACAAAACATTGTAGCAACAGGAATAATTCCCACACAACGTGCCACTGTGGTGGCTAATACAACCGAAATGATTCTCTACCACATTTTCTGGGGCCCACATACTTCCTGAATTTGTGCAGGATGCCACCTTTAAACGACGGAAATTAAACTCATTTGCAACTCTAATCGCATAGCACTGTCCGCCGATTATCACTCTCGAACGACTTTTAACATATCGCTATGCCCGTGCGACTTTGGTGCGGACGCACATTTCGAGACAAAGGAAGCCAAACATAACACTTCTCCATGCTTTATGCACACAAATTTTCATGAGATTCGATTGGCGTGGGTCTACAACACACATACTGCGTTTGAACGGGATCGCTTTGTAAACTTTGGGTGAAACATTCGAATCATCCGTATGTAGCTGCCGTTATCTGAGGGCCAATCATGCGCCTACATTCCCGGCGACGTCGACGCACTTTCTGCTTTCAAACAAAATGACGGAATAGAGAACTGGAATTGATCAAAGCTTTTGCGCGCGAGAACAAGAAAGATTACTACAGGCGATATCCATGTTTCAACGCACTTCCTATATTCCCAGAAAACGATACAGTGCATGATCTCATGACGCCTCCAAGCGTCTACACTTGCAAAAAGTGGCAGAAGACAAAAATGATTTGTTCCCGGAAAAAATGCGCTCCGTTGCGTTTGAAAACACTTGACAACTACCAGCCTGCGCCTGCAAAATCAACTGGGTGTCTGAAATATACGTGATTTTACGAACGCTCTGATTTTTTACAGCCCAACAACTTCAGGAGATAAGCGAAATAAAGCAACTGCTTGAGATCGCCAACGTGCGGGAGCTAGCGAGGATAGCGTGCTCTGGCATGGGCGCTTTGTCTACATAGACGCACTGGCTGGCATGCCCACCCCACTGAACGACTGCTGCAGTAACATATGGCGCAAATATTCATATCCACACAAAGACCAACATTCACCAAAACCCCTGCCATGTTTGTCAGTTTCGTTCGATAGTCCTCCGGCTCCCCAAAGCTATAAGAAACGGCAGCTTGAACGAACGAACGGCACGAGGACACCGTTGAGCACATATCAAAGATATCGTTTGCTCTTGTAAAGCTGACGACAAAACGCACACTCTGCATTTTCGGAAAATGATTCCCCGCAATTTCAAATGGCACATTTGCGGAATTACAAACGCGAAGCACACGACGTCAACAAGAAATGCATTCGTGCAGCAAACTGCATTGACGCACCATCTGCAGTTGCAAGGAATACTTAGTTGGACGATCTAAGTACCATGTCCATTCAAAAGCACCAAATCTATACAAGAAAGTGAGGTGCTGGAATGTCAGCGAAGGCACCAGCCAGCAAGTTTTAAACTGCAAAATTATTTAGTACAACGAAGCTTTGAAGGCAAGTCTCGACTATTCAGCATCGCTTGTATGTGGCTGCTTCTCACGCACTCTCTGAGTTCGTTGAAGACATCATGCACTAACGGGTGCCATGAAAAGTGGCAAAAGCAAGACGATTTATAAACGGCTTGGCCACTGGAAGGCGTGAGGCTTTGTCTGTAGACATACCTTCTGTGTTTTCATGAAAAGCGGAGAGGCAACTGCTGTGAACATTTGTGGCTCCTCCGCGCAGCACAGGTACGAAACAGGCGCCCATAGGAGATGGACAGTAGAATCACTCAGAATTGTGATACCCATCTAAAAACTCAGATATGTGCCTGCTTTGTAGGGACGTTCACGGACTTCCTGAAGTTGCAAGCATGATATATGCTGGTCAAGGCATGCAAACCAACTGTAAAGCACTGTCAAATCCCAATATAACCGTGCTTTACAATTGATTTGCATTGCAGTGTAGTCTGATATGTCTAGCGTTCCGATGCAGACGCGCCAGCGCACTTCCTGCAATTCCACGGTTATTCCTTGCACCCACTAACGGCATGATCACTATGAAATGTGTCGAATTGCAGCCAAGATAACCTGAACAGTTGCGCCTTTAGTCACATGCTCCTCGACTCACTTCCTGATATTGTAGGGGATCCAACCCGGAAGAACAAATGGCGCAGCTAAACAGGCGCTTTACATATCAAAAATAATCTGAAGAAATCAACACTCTTTCAAAGCCAAAACTGCACCGCACAGTCTGAATCTCCACGAACTACACGAACTAAAGCCATGCAGCAGAAACTTGCACAATCACCTTGGAGTACTACATGTATGGCTAGAGATACCGGCAAATCAACTGTGGATCTGGGGTGTGACTGTATCCATATCCACTGTATTGTTTGCCCGAAGCGACATTATTCGGCATGGAGAAACGTGTCTATGCGGGAAACCCGGGTGAGTACTCCCCTACATCTACACAATTGATAGAAACCTGTCAATTATGTACCCACGCATGTCCAGTGGTTGCTGACAAGCGTCTTCGTTGCCCCGAAAAAACGAAGTGCATCCAGTCCAAGTCTACGGCATTGGCGAACGACGTACTAGCTGATATTGCAGGAAATAAGGCGACAAGGGACATCATCTCGGCATGCTTGGTAAGGCAGTTGCTGCGCCTTTTGCAAAGCACTGCAGACGTCATATCTTTCGGCTACGAATTGTTTCCAACGCACTGGCTGTCAAAACGGGGCACAGGATACCTTTGTCAAGAGCATCGTACACGGAATGAGACTTAAAAAAACAATACATCTGGCTAATGCTATTGAAGAGTGCTCAACTACACCACGGGTACGCGTTCACGCACTAACGTCTGTGTGCATTCGTGATTCATCGCAGAATAGTATATCACGAAGCAAAAACTGCTGCCATTTTTTCGTCTGTGTCTTTGCGTACCCCGGCAGAGCAGAGTATGGCTTGAGCGCAGGCACAAAGCTCGCCAGGAAGGACTTCCAGTGTAACGTGAGCCATATAATCGCAGCACTTGGGAGCAATTACCCACTGCTGAAAACACATGACATGAAACCAATATACTGGTCATTTGGTCTCTATTACGAGATTATGCGGCGGGCACCATGCAAGAACCAGCAAAGAGTCACGGTATATCGAACTAGCCCCAAATGCATGGTCAGACGGAAATGCTTTGTTTAGAGTCGCAGCATGCAAGGCGCTACAAACTAGACACACAACGACGAAAAGGCTGAAGCGAATACCAACATGAATCCATTAGATCTTGAGACGCCGTACAAAGAGAAAAGCAACGCACTCCCTTTATCTATGAAACGCAAGTAAAGTACCAAGAAAGCAGAAACGTGTACCACAACCGTTTCTGGCATCAGATTCCAAGCTGTACAAGTGACCGTGGCGCACTTCCTGACAGGCACACAGCCCACAAATTCCTTAAAATAAGTGCATGCATGGACCGCAGTGGCCACTGGTGCTCATTACCACCGTCATAGATAGAGACTGTGCACATGCTGCGCTAAGTGTGATGCAACGAACTACCTGGATGTTGGAGCTTACCGGTCCCTTTGAACATCAATAGCACTTTAAAAGGGTGGATACCAACTGTGAATGCCACTCCTGATAAAATCGAAGAGTGCTCAAACGCATAGTAGAAGACAGAAGAGTGGCAAACCTACGCCAAATCAGCAAAAGAGCATAAAGCGAACGTATGCTGGGCAGGCACGTCACTAGCCAGATCGTGTTAGAGATACGGTGAGTGCGATTTCTGGAATGAATGCACTGAAGACAAACCAGGCATTTTTCTCGGAAAATGGAAACGCTCTAGAAAGTGTGCTACCTGGTACGCACTATCTTTGCGTGCATCGTCGCCGAAGAGTTCAGAAGACACGACCAGTGAACAGGACGTCTACTCTAATACGACAACGACAACCATACAGCAATCGGCAGGGTAGTTTGACCCACCATCTGTTCATGTCAGTCCCTAATACACTGTCGACCTCATGTATCCTGCAATTCAAAGACTGTCTCCACCGGTTCGTCGGAAGGTAAGATTGAGGTAGTCAAACGAAATCAGTCGCATCGCTGTAGACTATAGTTACACGAAGCAGCATATTAAGTGTGCGCTCATACAAATGCAAGAGTTATGAAACACCTTATCTTCATGGCTGTTCAATGACAAACACACTTGCTGCAAGTGTGCGAAGTTGATACCATTCCAAAGTCGTAAGCGACAATTTGCAGCACAGATCCTATAGCCCTCCTCATACAGAAACATTTTGTTTTTCATGTGGCTCATGCTAAACCTAGGACAAACGCACTTCCTACGAAGACACAAGGCGAGGCAAAGCTACCTAAGAAGTAATTCCAGCTGTGTGCATGCGGGAAAGCTTGCTAACGCAAAAACGTTCCCGAAGAATGTCCGTACAATTACCTGGCACAGCTCTGTCGACGCGCTGAAGCTAAAATACGTCTGCACTTCGCTCAAAATCCGCACTTGCTGACAGTTGAGCCAGCCAGTAGGCACTCACTGAGAACTGCTACTGTTTGTTTCGCCGGTATACTTTTTGAGCTTTATCTGATGGGCTAGGCAGGCGTCAACTTTCAAATACTCCTACGTAAACTCTCCTGGCGTACAATCTGGCAGTCCTTAACCTTGTACTATAGACAGGGAATGCGTGGACCACAGCAATACAATTAAATGCAAAGTATGAGTGTTGACAATCTTTGATGGAATAACCGCTATAAAAGCACCCTCTGGAATACTGAGGACGTCCTGGGACACAGACAGCCTCCAAAGTTTCTTTCTAAAGCATAAGAAGTCCGGCAGGAAAACACGCAAGCTAATGCGACTCACTTTCTTCATATATCCCATGCGCCAGCTAAGCAGATCTTTCACATTAACAAGAGGAATGATTGACAAAACAAGACCCAGTTTTTGAGTCTTTTTCGGGAGAAAAAGGAAAGACGCACTTCCTATTGGACCAAGTAGACAGCAGGGCTGTTCTGGTGAGTGCATGACTTACGACATTGAGCATCTGCCCGCGTATTCCGCAGTCTCTTCACTTACTGAAGAAAAACATACGCTTGCTTTGCGAAAACACGTCCGGTGAATAATGCCTAGAAAACGTTTATGCAGTGCTCATTGAAGCAGCTACCCTGCGTTAGTATTGATAAGATGACAACAGTCCAAAACGCGCAGAGAGCTCACTCGCTATGGCAAAAAAATATCGACTTCAGCGTAATTAATGTTTTTCGCAGTAGAAAAAAAGGATTGTGTAATGCGTACTCGACAGACGGCGAAGGGCGGCAACGTAAGGTTCCGGAAACACAATGCGTGGACAACGTAGTCATGAATGCAATTATGCTTTGTGCATCGCCACGTACTTCCTGAATTTGCACAAAACGACCCATCCCAGGAGCAAAATGATGAATGCGTTTGAATTCATTTGACTGCGATCAATACTAAATTACCCTGTAAATATGCTCTTTGCTGCCAAGCATTGCGGAGAGAGCAAGATGTGGGGGTGAAAAAGATCAGTGCAACTTGCCCCGATCTATGGAGCCGTTAAAGCAAGGCATCGTTTCTGAATAATGGGTTAGCAACCCGGAATACCGTAAACGTACGGCCTGATTTGGCACGCGCGCAGAGCGTTAAAGCAAGTGTCAGCGGAACTCTGTGACTGTGTCGCCCACTCTCAATAGGCAAACTGCGCTTTTGGTGACAACTACGTAAACGTACTTGCTAGATTTACCGAAGACAACGTCTCCAGGAAACAAGAAAATATCCAACAATTTTGGCGTGAATGCTGGCGTAAAAACCAAGCATGCGCACGAACGCACCGCCTGGATGGTCACCGAACAACAGCCGCAAAATATTCTGGCCGCATTCATTTGAATTCGTTGCCTTGCAAAGGCCGGTGCTGATTCACTGGCCTTGTATATGGTGTGCAGGTGCACCAGCACACTTCCTGAGTTCGAAAGAGTAACAACTTTAAGTAGTGAGGGGCACTGTTATTTAACACAATTTAATCAGCGTCTGAAGCTGCAAGCCGGCTACAAACTTTAGTATGCCGGTGTTCCTACATACCTCCTGCGTTAGCAGGCGAACATACAACGAAAGACCAAGCTATGCCGGTGTTCCTACATACCTCCTGCGTTAGCAGGCGAACATACAACGAAAGACCAAGCGACGCAAGACACGTCCAGAAAACTCCAGACATCGGCAGCTGAAATGGGTAGTTATGCGCAGAGAATTCAAGGTCTTTGAGAATCTGGGTGCGCAGACAAAAAAGGGCACCATGATCACCTAGTTGCGTGGCTATGCCAACGTGAACTAAAGGGCTAATTGCCATGTGTCTGCTAATCCACGCACATCCTGGTGACGTGATCAAGTCAGTTGATTCCATACGGTTTTCCGTTTGCCTGTGAATTCAGGTGGTCAGGAAGTGTGCAAAGTTCTCAATCTAGACCAACTTACTGGCTGGTGGCGGGATCCAATTCAGCAGACCTTGGTGATCGACAGCAGTTGCGCACCTAGTGCCAGTGCATCACAAGAATGGCTATATACTCGCCGAATGACGTTTAAAAGGCTCAGCTTTCTCGTTCTCAATTTGAGGAGTAACCGGTGCAAAATGCCGTTGCCTTTTTCGAGCAAATCCTACAACGCACACTCTACATGTCTAGAAGACTACGTATCAACTTTGCCGCTGCAACAACATTTTTGAACTGCAAGCCAAGTGCAAGTCTCATGAAAAACTAGGTACTATACTGAAGTGTCTAAGCGTCGACGCACCATCTAAGGTTGAAGTGAAGAGCGTTGCTTTACGCGAAACAGCATAGAAACCTGGGCTTGTAAACGCCGCACTGCTTGAATGAAGGGCCAACCAACAGAATACCTCCTAAATGTGGACGGAGACGAGGGCGGTGGGCAAGCGGGCTCGAATCGCGCTGAAATTTCGGAAGCAAAGGCTCAGCTGTTGGTTGCAGAATTCGTGTATCAACGGACGAGCTGGCGTTGCATAGCGAACAGTATTATCAGGGGTCGCGAATACACCAACCAGTTGAAAACATGCCGCACATAACCCCAGAAGACAACCACCTTACGAACTATTTGCCTCCACCTTACTCTCTGTTGATGAATAACGACAGGGTGACACAATGTGGAAGCAACACATCACACGTTTTCAGGTCATCATGAACCTTGTTGAGGTTCGAAGGAAACGAAAAAAGTGTCAGAAAATATCGAGAGCAGCGCCCATTGAGGGAAAAGGTTTCATAACGCTGCAAGCCATTGCTATATATAGATAAAACAAAATAAGCGGTAACTCAGGCACCCTAGTACTGCGGAAAGCTGCAGCAGGGCTATGTACACTACAGTGTCTCAAGCGCATCCTGGCTACTTTAGAAACAGAACCGTAGACATACAAACTCCTAAGTTGCCCATCGAAAACGTTCTGCCCCGCCAGACCTGCCCTGCGTGCCACAAATTACAGAGCAACAATAACTCAATCTCTCCTGCATGGCTGCCAACAGCACGAGCTTCTAAAATTTCCCGCTCACAGGCTGGGGGCAGATTCGACTACTTTTTAGGATGTGAAAAGCAGGCACAAAATTGACAAAATGCATAGAAAACAAATCGCAGCTAAAATGTGCGTCGTAGCTGACAAGTATTGCTCCAAGCTGGAAAACAGTTTGCTTATGTCCATAGAACCATTTTCTCACAGGCTGCCGCAGAAAGGCACGGAATTGGACGCCACATGCTGACCTGTAAGTCAAGACGCTATAGCAACGACATTGAAAAGACCCGTGCCGAGGCAAAAGCTCCCCAAAACATTTGCACGTCTTTCCTAAAGTTGTTGATAATTGATAAAGCACAAAACCAGGGACTGCACAACGCTGAGCAGCCACGATAAGGCAGAACGTCAGCACACTAGTATAGCAAGGATTTGACCCAATCGTATAAAGCAACGCATCGAGACCTTCAGTGTAGAAATCAGCCAAGAGGTAGCGTAAGACAACTAGAGAATTGGAACGAAACGAACTTAGCCGTTCAAGGCTACAATGCGTTACTCACGGGCTTCGCAACAAAAAGAGCAGAGGAACTGCAAAGTCTCGCTCAAGAGATGCAGCGTGCAGAGCGATATGAGATGGGGAATAACTGTGAATAGTGCAAGAAGAATGCTCGTGGAGTGATGAGTTAACGTGGAATTACTGCCAAAATGCAAGCTGAGGTCAGTCGCTCACAGCTGCATCATGTCACTCACTCCCTTCACAACGGGGATAAAGGACGCAAAGACCCCAAAGTCCGCCCCATAGTCGCATAGTGCAAAGAGTAAGAGCAAATTGCTGTTCTCCAGCAGAATACGTCGATGGAGTCGCACAGAACTTGCAGCTCCAGCAGACTATGCCTAGACCACTGTTTGAATAGGAGCACAACCCACTTGCTATGCATACGGAAACCTGCCAGAAAAGTGCCAGTATGGGGTGCTCAGTGCTTGATTGCTTTGTAACGAAATCAATGTGCTCAAACTGCTGCAGCAGGATGCGTCGCGGCGACCCGTGAATCTTGGTTCAGATTCTTTAGAAGCGAGTACAACCCACGCTCTGAATTGTCGGGAGGTGCTGAAACAGCCGATATACCGCGGTGCAAATGCCGCAGCAACATTCGCTATGTGAAGCGCTGCTCTGCTGCACGGGTTCTACGCATAGAGCGTGTTAGGGCCACATAACACACCTCCTGGGTATACGAAAGGTTTCCGGCATCCTTTGGGTGCTGCTATACATCTAAAGCAACGTGCAGACGAGGGCAGCCGAGAATCATGCAATTCCTATGCAGGATACGAATTTGGGAAATGCCTGAGTTTAGTCCTGCAGTTGATATGCAACGAAATAAATTGCGACTGACCACCAGGACCGCATCTTTCAACTGGAAATTCAGGTGTAGCCGTCATGTTGAGTGCATTTAGCCAGAAGCATCAGCGCGCATCACGACGCTGTCACAGAGTATTCAGGCATCCAGCCTCACGACGAAGGTTGCTGTGACGGGATTTGACACAAATGCTTTCTTGCAGAGTTGTTGAGTTGCAGTTAAACGCGATTCAAAGAAACTTCCAGCGCACAGCCTGCTCATGACGAGGGCAGATTTGGCCTAGAAACAATGCGCTTGTACGTGTGTAGCAAAAGCCATGGAAGCAGCCGCTTGTAAAAAGCAAACTCCTGATATGCGGCTATAGAGATTCTCCGGTCGTGGAACTCCACAGCAAGCTCTTCAAAGGCCTCCATAGCTCACGCACCGCTACGTACACCAACAAGTGACAGGCTCCTTTGACTAACATCCTGAACCGTAGGCCAGAAAAGCTCTGCAAGCTATGCTTCCTGTAGATGAGTGGAACAATATCAGCAAGCTTGTTCATAGCTGTCCACAATTCACCTTTCTTTGAATGCAATCACCACAAACGTACTCGCTGCAAGGAATGTGAACCGTTTTTGCTGACTTACATCTGGAGGTTGGAGACGAGCAAAATGCTCGATGACAAGCGTGATAATTACTGCTAATTCCTTCCTCAGCCGTTCCGCACCAGGTTCAGGAAGAGGGCAGCCAATCACTTCAGGGTTTACCATACGCACGATCTGCCAGGTTCAGCCGCTCTACCAGCTGTTACAATTCCTTTCGATTGTTCACGCCAGCATGATGCAGACCTTCCTGCCACACGCAAGTTGTTATGTACCTGCCATGTCCCGAGGCGGATAAGTACTTTATTCGGCTCACAATCTAGCAAACGAAGATTTACGTATCTAAGGATCGACGAAATGCAACACTTCGCCGACATTCGCGAAGCACCAAAATTTCAGGCAGTGCTACAAAAAAGGTACAACATAGGTCAGAGGCTCATGCCATTACGGACAGCGTTGGTAAACTAAAGTATACCTGCCTGCTAGCTCCGGGATTCGGGTATGAGTGTTCGCATATTACAATATGCGAGGTTGTCAATATACTGCATGACTTACTTGCTATGGTGTAAATAAGCAGCAAGGAGGCAGAGCTGGAACGTTCGGGACGGTAAACAAAAGGTAGCTTCACAATTCTTGCTAGATATGTGGGCAGATGAGACGCACTTCCTGCTTGATCGAATACCCAACGATGCAACTGACCTGTCACGCAAAAAGGCCACATGCGGCAAGAAAATGAGCTAGCAGATGTTGTAGCCTGCTATCAAAACAAAGATATCCGCCCAACTTAACGTCACAGAGCTACCTTTTCAATAACACTTGTATCCAGGCATGCGCCCGCAGATTTAAAGCTTGCCATCACAATTCACGGTGCACAGAAAAGCTCTACATAGACTACACGGCGCACGATCTTTGCAAGTAACTCAAAAAACCTTGGGCAAATTTGAACTGCACGCCTTGTTTCGCCAAGTAAAACCGCTTTCTGCATAACCATTGCTCCGGAAAACAAAGTGATACACAGAATAGCGTACGCTCTGGCATCCCACGCAGGGAAAAGAAAAGCTACCTCTATAGAGAAGCTATTCATCCGTAAAAACTTACGTGCTGGCGGCCATGACCAGAAGGGTGTGTATGAAGAGCAATGGCAGCCTCGTGGTATTGAATGCGGGTTCATATCCTAAGTAAGCGTTCTAGAAGACCAATGCAGACGCACTCGCTTTTGCAGCAGCAAGCCAGCGTGTACACGCTAGAACACATATTATGTAGTTGTCAGCAACGCTTACTAATCGCGTTAAAACATGAGAATTTACGTTCCCGCTACCCATAAAAAGCCGCACTCCCTGTGCGTTGAATTGCGCCCAAAAGCAATGAAAGCGTATTACTAAAAACACAATCCAAATATAATGGACAAAAAAGTATATGAGGGAGGATGCAGCTCAGTTGATGCAAGGATTGCTGCAGCACCCTCTCCAACCCAACTCACTCTCTATACAGAGGAAAGTTCGCCTCAAAACTGGTGCACTATATTGAGGCGTGCAAACAACAAAACGCCACGCATTTGGGAAATTTCATATGGAGGCTGTGCCAGATTTTGTCAAAAGCATCAACAACCGCCCTCAAAACGCACGTTCTACAAAGCATGTACATTCTCACCTGTCCTGCCCTGTACAACTCCGCGCTGTCAAGCGAAGCAAGCCCTGATTCGATCGGCGTTGGAAATTAGACGTCGACGGGGTATCTGGCATACGTCCTGCATTGATCAATCATTGATGAGCAGTCAACAGTGGCAACAGAAGCTTCATTGCAACACGCCTACCTCGAAATTATGCCGTTGTAAGCCTAAATCTGTAGCTGCGTCTACTAAAAGTGTCTGCTGCTGCGTCAAAAAGCCGATGACGCACAACCTGAGCACCCCGTCGCTGCCGCTGGAAGCCGCTGACCTGAAATGTCGGGAGATTCGCCCAAAAAATAGGCGTGACACGCTGCCTGGGATTGCCTTGGTTCTACTAGGAACACACTAGCTGGATATGCCGAGAATCAAAAGATGCCACGACAAATGATGGGCACCTAACGCAAAGGGTAAGCGCACTCTGCTCGACCTATGAGCTCCACACAAATAAACGACGATCCAAAACAGCCGAATCGCAGAGGCCGTACAGTCTGGGCCAGAGCCGGGGCAAGAAGCTGACAGTCATTCATTGAAAATGTGCAAACATGCTGCATGCTCATGTGGTGCCGCGTTCAACATTAGTGCACAAACAACGAGGATAAAAGCAAAAAGCTCGTCGGGAACCACCATATCACCTAAGTTGGGACCCGATGTTAGCCTAGTAGCCTGAAATTCTCATGATGGCATCGCGTCCCTTTCTGGAAACGAAGTTATTTCAATTCTTACAACGAAACCTAAGAGTGTGGCTAGCGCAACAAAATTCTGCGTGCACTCGGGGTTTAATACTAAAGCAATGCACTTGGGAGGGAGTTCGTACCCCCTGCATCCACGGAAATTCCGGCAAAAACAGTTTTTCGACGAACAGTTTTGAATGACCCAGTATACGCTTTATGCGCACCAAGAAGCATGCACCCAGCAGGCGCCTAGGTTTTCCTACTGCAAGGTGCGACTCAATTGATCAATATGACGTCTTTGATTAGCTGTTAGCTGTGGTGCTGTTTTGTGCGACATCTCAGGTATATCAAAAATGCACTTCACGTACTTCCTACCGCGCCCACGCCCGCTCTGAGCAGAACACTCAATCTTTACTGAAGGACTACAATATGTTCTGTTTGTGAGGACGGAATGTATGTGTCACGACGGGAGCCTCCCTCGCATGCATCTATGAGGCGTTTCATGCATTTTGAGCTTCGAAGATGAGCACTGTAGTACTTCCAATACGTAAAGAGCCATAATAAACACATTGCGCAGGCGTCATTATCAAGCTCCGCGCCTTTCAATTGTCCAACGGGTATTCTCAAATGGTAAAGATGCACGCCAGATGGCATGGCGACAGCGTCAGCCTGCGGCTTTCGAAGATTGAGGGCCTACAGCCTGGATAATCACAAAGGCAAACGAAACAGCACAAAGCGAATGGTCAAGTTCACCCCAACGCTTAACAATCACCAAACACTAATAAAAGAGGCAGCCGCTTCTGTTCGCATTCTGAACATAGAGCAGTTACACCACTTGCGCCCCTTGCACATATTGACCGCAAATAAATCAATATTCACTGCAAAGATCGTGGAAGCAGCGCAGTATCTTGGAATACTGAGCAAAAATGTTCCATGACAGCGTTACCTACTTCCTGTGCTCTCGGATTAGGCTATCGGCAATTCCCCATGCTGCTAGCCAAGCTTGCCATACTGTGTGCAAGCAATTGCATTTTATACAGTGGAAGAATAGGACCGAGAAGGGCAAAATACTTGTATCAGAGCCCCGCGACCTGAAGCAACTGTGGCTCATGAGGCTCTTCAGACTACCTCGAGTGACAGCAAAATCCATCATCGAAGGGTCCCTTCAAAAGATGTAAGCTTTGTGATAATAGTGCCTTAGATGAGGTGCTTTTCGCACTTGCTGTTGATGCACCAAGCGCTCCTACATTCGGCCTCAAACACTACGCATAGTCTGATTGACGGCCCGCACGCACAACAGCACGCAACGTATCCCTGCAGCTCAGCTCTTTCCACTTCTACTTGTCAATTATTGCATAAAATTGCAGCAATTACTAAGAAGGGCGGAACGTACGAGCTAAGATTCAGTTTGAGACAGATACATTCAAGTACTCTGTTTGTGAACCGAACACTGCTTTGTTTACAGCAAATGACAATCCAAAAAAAATTGTTATGGGGACAGTTAGCTAGGAAAATGTCATTCGTTTAAAGATGTGGTGGGAAGTTCGAAGCTGCTCTGTGCATACTACCTGCAGGTTTTACGCTCATTGTCGAAACAGGTGGCTTCGTTTGGTGATGCGAAAAACGTAGTAATCACCTGAACCTAGCACATCATGCAAGCAACTTACCGATGTTGCCCTTCAGTACTTCAACTACGCGAAGCAGACATTGTAGCCCTTGCTTGCACATAACACAACTCCACAGCACAACGTAAAAGCTCACGTAGACAGCTCCACCACGTAAAGTCTTGCCTACCTGGACAACTTAAATATAACGTTACACTCACAGCCTGTAGAATTTAGAAACCACCCTCAGGATCCCACTGTGAACGAAAATTGTGGATATGCTGCTCTACTAAAAACAGTGTGTTTGGTATTTACAAGCCTTTTCATTCTACAAAACGCTTAGTTTGCTTATCATATGGCGAAATGCATCCACTCCTGTACATGAATCTCTTTTTCTCGTATTGCTAAACTTAGCCGCTGAACCCACCAACTGTGCATCCGGTACAGCGATCCCCCCAATGAACCTTTTTGGACTCCACCAAAGTTGCGGCAGTCTAAGTACGTCCAGTTTTTCGCGAGCTCAATGCACCTGCTGAAACGACGTGACTTACGACCTGGCCCATCAATAAAAATAATAGTCTATCCCTCCACCTGGAGCTCTACATCCGAGGGTAACATCAAGTAACGCTCAGAGGTAACGTTCACAACAGAAAACCGAGCTTTTGGAGGCAAATAGTACCACAGCAACCTTGTACACGAAGAAAAGAATGCTGCGCAGACATTTTGACGCGATATTCGGCAGTATAGCAACGGTCCTGCGCTTATCAACCGCGGATGCGGCTACTCGGAAAGCACACTCACTGTCTGCACATAAGCAGACCACTGGCTCTGATATGTGCACGCTCAGTTTAAGATGCAGAGCAACAAGGCACCTGCGACTGAAGGTCCTTATAAACAGCTTATGCGGGGATCGATGGTTTATTGTTTGTCCTGTGATAATTTCTGATGCTTTCAGCAGACGCCAATAAGGCCAAAAAAGCAATTTCCGACGGGCATCCATTTGCACGCTATACAAGCGCTAACAAGCGGCGCACTCTCTGGGCACAAAATGTATTCAGCAAGTGTAAGTCCAAAGAATTTTGCTTACCTTTTGTAGCCCCCTGTTTTTCGCAGCAGGCACTTTAACAATATAGCTAATTCTTGTCCGGCCATTATCTTCACAGTATCCTACTCACCCCCTAAAATTTAATCGGGTCTGAAAATGCTAGGGTTAAGATATACGGAGGCAGACTGCGGAGACCAAGTAGATCGCAAATAGCGCTGTCACGGTGAATTTGAAAGCCAACCTCGTGCTCTGTAACCCTTCATTTGGTAACGTCAACTCTTCAATTTAGACGCAAGCGGTTCATAGCATGTCGGTGCTTCCCTATAACTTCAACGCACGCATTCACAAAGTAGTTAAAGAGTTCAGCAGCAGGAAGAATGACAAAGTGAGCAGAAAACGGTGTCCACAAAGCATGAGCGCGCGTGCAATTTAAGGAGATCTCGTTGCGCCCAGACAACCCAGTGTATGCACGATCAACACACGCTCTTCGTGGTCACAAAGTCACTGAACCAACAATGAGAAGCTGGAGTAAGAGACAAGCGGGAGTACACATATGCCAGAAATAACAGCAGCCGATGTTGATGCCTCGCGTACAGAATACGACTCACTCTCTGCATTAGTGTAGTGTCTGCATAGTTGCCACAATACCAGTAAGACTGATGACAAGTCAATCGTGGCGATGGTTGAGCACACAAGCTTTCAATGTCCACCAGACCAAGTGGCTCGCAAACAAGGTGCTACGCACTTTCTGAAGTGGCATACCATTCGCTAACTCTACTGTATATCAGCATATTTACCTTGATGGCAGGGGCGATAGTCGAGTTCGCCGCTACCCGTTTCTAAGAACGCTGCAGGACCTGAAAACGTCAATCGCGCTCACGCCCTTGACAAATGAAAAAATATCGCTTTTCTCAAACTCCTAGATGTGTAGCTCGTAAATTCGGCAGACGGCGAGATGCCCAGTTTCTTAAGGCCAGCAGTGAAAGTAGCGTCAAGAAAAACCGCACCGTCTACCAGCGTACCTAGGATATTGGAGTGTGTACTTGAGAACTCAAAACATGCTCTGAGCGCTTTGGACGCCGCAAACACCTTATCTTGCCCGCTGTGTACGCTTATGATTCTTGGTCTATGTAGGGTCTCACTCGCTACAGAAGGTGCTCGCCGTTGACCAATATGGACGCTGCTGATGAATTTGGCATATATTCTCTGGTCTTGTATCATCTGCTCAATGACACGAAGCTTCAAAAGGTTGACCATTGTTTTCTGCGCACCAGCTGCATGTTGGACAGCACGAATGAGTTCTGGCCTGTGGAATAAACGAGGTGGGGAGAAAAATACCATTCCTGGGCTTACAATTTCTGAAGATGGCCGTGCATACAGAGGAGCACGGAAAATGCCGACAACCCAGCCGTGCATACAGAGGAGCACAGAAAATGCCGAGAACCCACAATCTGATCACTTGCAGGTTCCAAATAGAGGCACAGCTGCGCTCAAAAATCGTTCAACTGTGCAGCAGTACACGGAGGGCGCGGACACACATGTATGGGAGCAATCACCCGTTAGAGGTACTTACGATCTAGTAATCATCATCTCCGCAGTTAGATGCACTTGCTGGTTTCCTCTAAGTTTACCCTTCAGCATGTACAAGCACCTAGCAAAGAACTTGAGACAGCGGCGCACTTTCTGTTGGGACTCGCAAACCCCAATTCAAGATATAAATCTAGGCTGAGCATAACAACTGTCCGCTTGCGAGGTGTTATCTAAGAACAACAAAGCGACATAGATTTGAGACTTACTCCCTGATTTAGAAGCAAAGGTAAAACTATTTTGACTCGCATTCTTTTGCCAAAATGAAATGGGCTCACGCATCAGTGGTCAGTGAGGCGCGACGAAACTGACTCATCAGATATCCCGTATTGACACGTTCCCTTGCCCAAAAATAAATGAGCAAGACGCACATCCTGAATCAGTGAGCCAAGTAAGAACGTGTGTGGGACGTCTTTGCAGCGAGTACACTTCATTGACGATGCCCATACCTCAAACAACACAAAGCATGCCGCGCGTTGAATAAAGGGACTAGATTAGGTAACAGATGTGCATGCATTCCTTTCGTCAACTGCCCACTTCCTGTGCAAAGAAGTAAGCAATGTTTAATAGTACCCACCTATGAGTCGCTGGAAGAAGTTCTCCTGTGCAACTTCCTATCTTCTGCAATAGCTGGAATAGCGCCATTTTAATTTACAAACTGCTCTGTTTGTGGAGCTATTTCATAGATACTTTGAGCACCAGTGGAATGCAAGGTAAAGCTTACAACCTATCAGGTATCATAATTTAAGTATCACGCATTTTCATCTCTGTCACTGAATTGGGTATTCACCTTTGTTTGCTTTTATTGCTTGTCGAACACCGGCTGGATGGAACTATTCATTCTTCTTGTCCTTGTTGCACATTTTGAAAGTCCGTTCTAACAGAGCTGACGACAAGACTGTACCGTCCCCCACATTTCCCTTCGAGATACAATCCGCTGTGTTGCATAAGGTCCTGTCTAGAGGGAATGCCAAGGCAAATGGTCGAGCACAGCTTGTCTTTTGCTTCAGAAAATGCGCTTAGCTTTTGACATAGACCCACAGCCTATGTGGATGTAAAATATCGTAGAACCTTGGACACGACCATGAAGACGAACGATATCCCGCTGCCAGGTAGCAATCCATGTTGAGTTGCGTTTTGGTGCATGATTGGGCATGCGACGTGTCAGTTGTCGTACAAGCTGGGTTGCAACGCGGCAGAATTAACGATGAGCTTCAGTGTTTGGTGCTTCCTCCTCTATTTTGCGAGAATTTAGCCGCTGCTGGCTTTACGTCTAGTACGTTATGAAGGCTTACCTTTCAAGTGAAGCTGCGCTTCGCGATTACGCACGAACGATCGACTGTCGGCGTTGTCGTCACCTCGGCAGTATACATACTGCACAATTTTTCTAAACTCGGATCTACTCTGTCGCAATGTGCCGATTTCGACCGCATCACGCTGGGGAGTAATTTTCATTTAGATTATGAGTTCGCTGCAGATGATACGAATACATTGGCGGCAAACAAGAAGCGTTCTTGCCATTATGTGGCTTCGTGACTGAAAGCGTGGAGGCTCTGGAGAATACTTGGTCCTATTGCGAGCAGTTAGTACAGATGAAACTTGAATAAATTGGAAAAAACTTAGGAGTTCTCTCTTCGTGCGGCTGTGTCTCGAAGCAACAGTTTTTTGGGACGCTCAGCTATGATGCAGTCTGTGCAGCTCACGCACTGTGCATTGCGTAGCACTTCACGGCTTTGAGTTTTTGGAGGCAAGGCCACGTTAAAAGTGGAAAACTATGTTTTCGTTCGCTTTCATACAAAAGCTCAGGGTACTCCTTGTACAATAAAGCATGCAGCATCTGCAGGTATGAGACACGAGCAAGATAACATACAGAAAGTCGCCAAGAGTCAATTGCCAGGGCTACAACAAACTCCCCTGGAAGCCAACTAGAGAGCGCACTTCGCAAAATAAGTTGTGCCTGGTTTCTTGCCTGAATTCACGATTCAAATCCAACGTACTGCCTAGGAATGAAGTAGCTGGCACCATTATACTTTGCACCATCGTCCGAATCACCCCACACGGTGAGCAGTAACTCGTGCACACATTTTTCCCCGGTGCATCTACGGCGATGACGCACTTCCTGTAGCTTTTTCTTACCGTAATAAGTTGCACATTGTTAGCAAGTCCCAGGCCGGTTGGCAACGGCTTCAGCAGATGGCAACTACCGCTGTATCTATGGCGAAGGACGTACCTCCTACAGTATGGTGTAGTTCTTCAGAAACAAAATATTCGTATCAACTAAGAATGGAGAGCCCAATTAAAAATTGTTGATGTGGTCTATGGAGGACTCCCTCAGCCAATACAGGGAAAACGCCAAATGAGCATCACAGAAGCAAACGCATGCCTGGAGCAGAACGTACAAGCTGAATGTCGAGCGTTCCCCGCACCCAGAGCAAAAATGCCGTGAACACAGTAAAACGCATAGCACGCAGGGCATACCTCCGTAGCAATCAACAGCACAGCGATCAACAACAGTCGCGAGTGCCGAATGGCGCAGCAAAAATTACTGGTTTATGACATACTTCCTGAGTTCCAAGCCCAATCTTCGGCTGTTTCAATGGACTACTGGAGCATTTGAACCTGCATCTGTCTCCAATGTGAGTAGCTTTCGGAGCTTTACTTCACAGAGGTGTGCTGCGACCCTCATTCGATTTGAATGCGGCGGCCTTGCATCAAACGGTGACGCGCGTTCGCACTCCCTTTAGTCATGTAAATAGTAGAGGCTGGCTTGTTTCGCTTTCCAGCCATCCATTTGCTTCTACGTAGCCGTTCAACGCCGAATAGGGATGTATAAACGTGAAGGCGCACCGTCTGTGAAATGTTATAGGCGAAGCTACACATGCTGCTCACTGCAGACTTGCTCCGTACAATGACGCGCGCAAATGCTCAAGAGACACGGTCATCTGTGCCACTTCAGTGCCGAGCATCCAGATTTCGGAAGCATTCAGCTCAGAAAAACCAACAGCTGGGGAAAATATCACTGGAACTAACTCACATGCTATTCGGTGATATCCTGGTGCACTACTTGATATCCTGGTGCACTGGGTTCGCTGTTACTTAGAAGGTCAACTCGCCGGGTATGTAACAACGCCTAAGTAGCAGCGACAAGCTGAGATATGAAGAGATGGGAGTCTTTCTTATCGGTCATTAAAGTTACTACAGAGACGAGGAATACGAAGAAACGTAATACGAAGAAGAGCAAAAAACTATGGCTCACCGGCTGTAATAAAGTTTCGCATTGTTTGCAGCCTTTTACGGGTTTTGACTGGCCGCACAAAACATAGCTCGGAAATTTCATAGCCACCAGGGGAATAACTATCATGAAGCATGAAGGGCGGAATGCTGACATACGTTCTAATATTTTGTGTTTGTCAGTCAATAACTTTGTGTTTAGTGCGCTGTTGCGTCTCACAAAAAATATCAATTATAAGAAAAATTGGGGATATTTTCTCTGCTCTAGGCTTTCGTACAATCTTATCTCGCACGTGGAAATACGTGTGGTAAGGTAGCTTGCAGTACTTGTTAGGAGAATTCCATTTCGTTCAGGACAAACCAATGTAACATGACCCACGTCCTGTTGGTGGAAAAACAAATACAGGGAATTTTCAAAACAGCTTTGCACGGACCGCGCAAAATACAACGAAGGAGGCGCCTCCTCTTCCGACAGATTGCCGTTGTGCGCAACGCACGAACTGCAGTCAAACACGGGTTGAAACAAAAGATCCTTCATGGCCGAAAACTGCTGTCAGGATATCCTACATGTCTCTCAAAAGACGCCTAGACTCACAGGCTGCAGGTCAGTGGTGGCATGTTTACCTGAAGTGGCCAAGGTGATGAGAAACTTTTACAAGCCATGCAGCACGCACGCTGAATTCATCTGGCCGATTTGTTGTTGCTTTACCCCCAGCTGCCTAAATGCCTTTTAACATACAATCTGCAAAATCAAATAGCCACCCCGTTGCGCATGCTTGGCTTTCAACTGTTCTCTAAGAGCTCCTTCGGCCCCATTGCGTGTTGTGTCTCGCAAAAAGCAAACTGCCGTGCGCATCGCTTACAGAAGCTCCAGAAACTCACGCCCTGGTTGGTCGATGCCATAAATTGTATCCTACTTGATAATTCTTATGCTTACTGCGGTATTAGGGCGAACACCGTTTGCAACGTTTTGCAGCACACAGCCCTCCTCTTGGGAACAGACAAATTATTGGTTTCTGCTGAATAGCAATCGGCAATGGACAGCAGAGACAGTTGCGTTTCTCGTACATCCTGAATTATGATATTAGGAAGGATCAACTGGGTTTGATACCGCATGAAGCACCGATGCACGAACGTCGTCTCGAATCGCTGCGCAGAGCCTTCCTCCGTGTATACCGCAACCAAGCAATCATTTGGCTTCAAAACACGTACGATCTTGAGATAGTGTTACCGCTTAATTCATGATTTTGCAGTGTCAGCTAGTTCCGAGACGGAGCGCTTTGTATGGCTTTCATAGAAAAGGTTGCCAAAAACATGCAGTAGATGAAAACACACAGCCTTTATTGGTGAAAGATTTCGTTTCTGGCAGCAAAATATAGTCTCTAGTGGTCACGGTTTTGTTTCGAACGAGGGAAAGGTTTGGCTGCCGTCTTTCCTACGCTATCAGAAGTCGCAAGCACTCTGTCAGGCATGCACACATGCGCCACTAAGTTTCCGGACACACTTGCTGTTTTCATTGATAATGTAGGTAGAGACAAGCAATAATGGAGGTGGAGGGTGAAGGGCACGGAAAAGTTGCGGAGATCAAGCTTGAAAGGCCTTTCACGGAACCCCTGGACATACCAACTTGCCATTCATTGAGCCTTTGTTTTGTGAAGTTATTGCATAAACGCTTCATTCCAAAAAGCAATGCCGCAAAGATGTGCAATTCACACTGCTTACTTGGTTCACGCGTAAATATGCGTGGCTTACAAACTGCATACAATGCAATGCCATCAGTTCCTAGAACAACTAGTACAGTGTAGAAGTTGCAGATGGACATAGTCGCACCCCTGAAGACAACATTAGCAAAAGTGAAATCAGACTCAGAGACGTACAGGCTACAAACCAGAACATGGATGGTGAAGTAAGCATGCTCTTTCGGAATTAAACTGCTGACCAGTCTCGTTAATACGTTTGTATAGCTCGAGGGAGCGGGGCTGCTAAGCGACGCACATACTGTACGGCGGCTCACAACAAGTGTAAATGGCAAGCCTCAAGTCCACTGTGCAGAGCACTTGAGTTTAGCTATGTTGAACTTCCTCAGAAAATGCTTCGTGCACCACAGACCACACACATTCTGAGTGCCATTGAGAATGAAGCCATCAACAGCGTGGGGCTCCAGACGCACTTTCCTTCACGGGGGCTGCTCAAAAAAAAGCATCGCAAGTGTCTTCCTCCTAACTCCCTTCAAGGAGTCAAAGGCAGAGTTTTGGATATATGGCATACAGGCTGTAACACACGAGTAACGAGGAACACATGGCCTGGACAAGCCTGCCTGCACAGGCAGGCCTCCATTTCTCCTTGCACTCCACAGAGAGCATGACTGCAACTACGCTTACTGGCTGCTAAGCGTTGTATTCACTCATGATATTGCTGCTAAACAAGTTAGCCATCAGTTATTCAGGGATCAGCTCATTTATTAATTAGCCTCATATGACTCCTGGTGTCTCCGGAGGGCGTCTAGACAGGACGTAATGCGCACACTCTTCGTTTTGGAAGAAATCCGTACTGCGCACACCTCCACTTTGTGGCGCGTGTTTACTCATTCATGACTGGTAGGGGAATATTGTGTCCCTACAACAGTCTACAGAAACAATGGAATACGCACGGGCTTCATATGCACCGAACTGTCATGGTCTTATCGTGCCCAACAAGTCTACAGGAACGTGTGGTGTGTGACGCGACAGTGGAGGGCGTTTTCTCCTAGGTTTCATCTGCTTACAAAAGCTACAGGACGTATTCACCCTCCTATGATCCGTTTATCTCTCTTACGCTCTGAGCTTCCACTAGACAACTTAGAGCAAGCCACTTTTACGTAAATGTACAATGCAACGGGAGGTCAATTCAATATCCCAGTCAGCTCATGAAGCTGGCCCTCAGCAGGCCACCAGTCAATACAACGCACATTCTTCAACGCATTGATATGTTGGTTTCTTGTAATCTATGACCTATAAACTATCCAAATCCACAAACCCGCACCAATGAAAGAGCAAGTAAACACCGGGTTCATACATCTATAAAGGAATGTTGGGCTCTCTGTTGTGCATAACGCACCCACTAATGTAGTATCGGGGCAGCGTCTACGTGGCCACTAGGATGCAGTTTACCATTGTTCCCCACGTTTCAGCGTGAAAATTACTAAGAATGGTTCAACAGACCGACTCAGGGACACCGAATGCCTGTACAGCTGTTACGGCTGCCAGCCAGCAATCCTTCGATATTCACGGCTTTTTTCCTTGCAAATAAAAACACACTGGCTGCAGGTTCCGAAATGAATTGACCCTTGGAAACACCTTGAGACTGAGCGATGCCTACACATTTGCTTAACGTAAAAGAACGCAACAACAACTCTCAGGCATTCTTGCGCTTTGCAGGCTTTCATGCTGACAACTTAGCTAACAGAACACTTCGTTCTTCCTATGCTGCAGTACGAATTTTGACGTACAAGCTGAACAACCGTTCTTCACTGTATGTCTCCCATTGACAGCTGTGCATTGCTAACTGATTACTGAAAAAGTGTGTCAGCAAAAGTGAAGAATGTACTTAAACGCAACGCACTGGCTGCAGATTTAATGAAATGCTCACAGACAAGTCCAGTCAGCATTCTACTTTTGTGACTAGAGCAGAAGCATCAAAATATGAAGCAGCAATAATTTGCATTTTCAGGTAGCAAGACATCTGTGGGCTTACAAGCTGCAAGAGAGAACAGCATAGCATCTGGCGAAGCGCAAAGTGCAGAACTAGAATTTTACATCAAGCAAGCCTTTCCCAGGCATGTGTCTGCAGACATGCCAACTTTAGATCGCCAACGAAGACAACTTGCCACTCAATAAGAATGAAAGGGCATTGGTTCTTGCATAAAGCCGATGGATCGGCTCATCGAGCGCACTTAGAAAGCCATTACTTCGACGCTGCAGAGCTCAGCAAAGCCACGCGAAAACGCTACCTCCGATGACTCGTTTATGCAAATGTCTGCAGAAGCGCTCTGTGTTCCCTCGTAATCGCACGAGAATGAGGTACCCTAGGTATTAGCCGATTTCCACGTTGAAGCTAATCCTATCCAAACGAGCAAGAACAAGCAGACAGTTCCTTTTACTTGCAACTTACAACCTACTCATTGCCAAAAAGTTTGCTGCGCTGACTGTGAGAGCCATGCCTGCACGCAGGAATGCATAGTTAGCGCTCTACATTGAAAGTTAATAATGTAACATGCTTGTACTTCGCGCCACCCAGATATTGCCTGCAAATCAGGAACTTCCTGAAAGAAAGCAGGTATCCCCTAGCGTGAATGTGTCCAAAAACTAACAACTAACCCTTCGCTCCGTCCACTTGTTGCTTACAAGTCAGGGAGGTATGCCTCACTTCCTGAACAAAGGTGGGTAACCTTAGTGCAAATGTGTCTAGCAGCTAGAATTTGTTTGTATAAAATACTGCCTCCACGTGTTATGCCTCGGAACCGGAACACTACTCAATTCACAGTTGGAAAACTACAGCTAGAGATTTTTCAGATCTCGATTTAAACACTTTCCTCCGGGGTGCAACACTACTTCTGCATTTGCTAGAAACATCACAGTGCTCTGGAAACACACGTCCTTTAAAAAGCAAAAATACAGACTTCTCAATGCACAACGGTGTTGTTTTCTGCTTACGCAAATAAATACATGCTAAACGATGTAGTGACGACCCGGATAATGGGATGACGGCGCCAGTAACAATCGTGTCGCTTGCAGTGTTTATTTGACGTACTTTCTACCCACGAAAACTCAAAGCAGAACGCTCACTGACAAATACCTTTGGCATTTACGAATGTAGATCGTGGGAACCAGAACAGCGCTAACATGAAGGCTCCTGCAGAGAGGAGCATCCTAAGCAAGTGGCTAAACAGACGCTTCTCACATGCGCCGCTGGAAGCCCACGTCGTCGCGTAGATTTGGTCCAAAGGAAACAATTCTGTTTTCTATAGGGCAATGATGCCCCAGTCTGGTAATCACCTTTGAAAAGTGTCTTATGAGACGTTTTCGTGGAGTGCGCTGAGAATAGTAGCATACCTTTAAATGGACATGACACTCCCCGCATCCAAAAGCATGGCCCTGAAACGAACCTCAGTATGCTTTGAGCAAGCAACCGATGGCTTTCCGTGCCACTGTTGGCGCCTGATTACTATGTGCCTTACACAGGAAAGGAAGGGTAAACTTTTAACAGACGCGCGTTCCGCAACATGCTCTTTTTTTATGGGCTGAAGGCAAATGCAGAATTGCCTGGCTGTATCTGGCTGTATCCGGAAAGCAATCTATCGACTTTCCCGCTTGTCCTCTTGCTTTCAAACGCCTGAGTTTCACCAGTTACTCAAATGAACGTACCAGCTTCACGATCGGTCGGAACCGTCAAAAGACTTAAAGACAAAACACCGACAAATGCCTACATCGGGTATAGATGCAAAACACTGGAAAGAAATGTTAATAGATACAAGCTGAGGAGATGCCCAAGTCTAAACGGTAAACACTACCTGTGCAAAGTTACGGCTAACAAACCATGCGGCTTCTTACTCTCCCCCTTACCAGTGACTGCTTGAAACCCGCTTCGTTGTGAAACAAATTTTAGGACACGAAGCCATTCCTTCCCCAAAAGCCACTGGCATTACGTGCTGACTCGCAGGAGAAAACTTTCATTTGTCGTACCTTCTGGAAGTTTGCAGTCACTAGAAGAGTGTCAACTAGACCCTAACAAACTTGAGGCTACCTATTGACTCCAATGGCTTAGAAAGTGCTCAACTAATATTCTGATATTTAGCATTATTCTCTGCTCATTAAATCAGGCGACCTTATGAGCAGTAATTCCTCGCTATAGCCCAGCGCCAAGTCTTTCTCACTCATCTTTCCCTTCAACTGAACAGGAAATTCGTGCTATTTGGTTCAAATAGTGCATCAACTTGTGAACCAGATTCAAAACGAAAATATGGTAACTGAAAGCTCATGGAAACACAACTAAAACGCTGCCCTGGAGTGATCCTTGATCTTCTGGGTCGAAAGGGAAAAGCTATATGTGCTTAGCCGTCGTGTTTTTATTGCCACCCACTGCCTGTAGACGCCCTGTGCTTGTTCTAATGCGTATAGTTGCATTACGTCCTGTACCACCAACCAACATGCCACTCCATTTGTCAGCTCAGGTGATTAGCCTCGCACTAGGACATCTGCCGTTCTCAATAATTTTGCCCACTAGCTGCATCATCATGTAGTAAATCATGTAGCAAGCTAATCGGAGCTACGTTATCTTATGCCTGCGTGCTTTTCCGTCCCCCACCATTCTCTCAGTTCTAGTCTACCATAGAGAACCTAAAACAAAGGGCAGAACTGTTTCTATGCATTCCCGCTGCAAGCTGAATGGGACACAGAAGAAAAACCGCGCTGTGGTTTTCCTTTTGTCATTTGCAATAAGTGTACTCACTAACTGCACCGTCAGGTAGCAAACCGGAGAGTCAGGGAGTCCTTTATGCAACTTTCTTTTTGTGTAGCGCAAAGAAACATATTATGTTAAAGCGTACCACAAGAGGCTTCACTTTTCTCGAGTGGCTGCACCTTGCATTTGTGATATCACGCGCACTTCCTAGGGGCATGGGAATTACTGCACATCTGTTTTCATGTTTGCTGCATCGGCAACAGAGGCGACAACGTAATATCATGTTGATGTTCTGTTTCTTGCCGCTCACACATTGACACACGGGATAGCCTTTAGGCCTTCACACGCAAAAGGCCACCAGAATTCGCGCTGATTAGTTAGATGCATTGGCAAAAGCAGATCACCAGAATTCGCGCTGATTAGTTAGATGCATGGGCAAAAGCAGATCTAGTCTCATGCAAGTATAACGCGTAGTTTTGGTCTGTTTATGCAGCGCGATTTTGATTAGCTTGTTTGTGACTAGCGAAGAAGACGTAATGGACTCGTCTGTGTCATGTTTAGGTTGCCTGGCCAGTAAGGCAGCATTTCCCTCACTTCCTGTACGCGTAACGGGGAAGGGACGCTCGACAACTGGTTGCATTGTATTCTCACACCAATATTCACGATGAGCTACTTATTACGTCCGTGCACAACTTGCCAAGTCCAATCAGTGTCGCTGCGCCTTTTGCACCGTACATCCTGCACGCAAAGAGGGGACGCAACGGCAAATCGCAACACTGGTCCCGATTACACGTTAACATAAAGCGCTAGCCACCACCCTCTCCGTCACCTGCATTTCAGCACACCGGCCTTTTCACAAACGCACTTCCTGCGACCAAAGCATACTTTCAATGCTGCCAAGACATTCTTGATTCTCAAAAGCATGTCTCATATGCTAGCGTTTGTTTCATATCGCACAGATACGCTCTCTCAGTAACACACCGGCTGTTCATATAAAAATAAGCGCAAATCGCCTGCTTCAAACCAGCATTTTCTTTTTCGCAACGGACATGCAGCCTCCAGCACACCATCTACTGTCTGCACACTTGGCCATTGTTACGGCAGCAGAGCAATCCCTAGCAACAATTTCTTTGAAGAAATCCTCGGAGCCATTATCCACAGTTTCCAAAGACAACACTCAGTCCAATCATGCCGGCACACCTTTGATATTTGCTTTTAAACGTGTAAAGCATAAGTGCTTTGCTTTGGAGCCGACTGTTTTGCTTGGAAAGAAGACAGACCGGTAGTTGCGTAGAACACGTAGTTTTGTAGACTTCGTCTGGAGAAGCTTGTTGTGAAAACAAGCCGAGTCAACCTGACAACAAAACATATTAGCCATCTTCGACTAACGTCAGCTCAACAACGACCGAAATTTTCTTATGAATGCAAATGCTTTTATCTTTTTGCAACGCACTTCCTACGTGTGTCCACGGCCCTTTTATCTTTTTGCAACGCACTTCCTAAGTGTGTCCACAGCCCAAAGAAGTGTCATCCGAGTACCAGCCGTGTTCGTTCAACAGCTAAAACATGCCTATGGCCCAGAAGCGAATTGCTGAGTTGAGCACGTTCTTTTTGACAGCAGTGACTCACGTCCTGGGAGCACGGGAACTGGGTTCACAAGCTAGTCACCAATCTTTACTGCACGCACAAGCCCTACGTTGTCCGCTTCTACACACGCTGTGGATGCCGAAGTTCCTATAAACGTTCAATTCTTGAAGGCTTTTATTATGAGCTCATACACAACCTACTGTGATAAACGCAAAGAACCCTGTTGAGGAATCCAAGATGCAAGTTGATAAATCACGCTTTTGTTTCTGCGCGGCTTGTCTCTGTCATTTCACGAGGCAACTCACATGCTGCAAACCGACATGCAGCAACTTACAGCAATAACAGCACCAATAAAATTTCATTTTAACCATGAAACGTCCGACCCGGTTTGTCTCCCCAGAAACGACGGTCTTCTACACGCTCAGTTATTCGGCTTGTCTTCCATCACTTTTGGTACACAAATGCAGCAGCTCTAATGTAAGGTCAACACACAGCCTGTACCAGTAGTGAGGCTACGAAGAATCGGCATAAAAGTACAACGACGACTGCTGAGTATACAATATCGCTGTATATGTACCCGCGCCAACCAGCAGTGAAGTGCTTAAGAGCCTCTTTTCGATAGCCTATCGCTTCACCCTAGAAAAATTCCGTTCATAGTGCCATTAATGTGCCCCTGTCGATCCCTATACGTTCTAAAGATTTTAAAAAGCTGATAGTCTTGTTTCCTCTGGATCCATGATAAATCTCCCACTCTCGGCAAGCTCCATGGATCACTCAGCGCACAACCTGCAAACTCGCCGACCGGTTTTATAAGCCATAATGCCACCATCGGCAATGGATAGCACAATTTCACAAGCACTCTCGACTCAAGTCGTTCGCTGAAGCCGGCAGTAATGCTTAATGCAGCACCAGCAACGCACCGGCTACACGAGAGGGCATGAAGCTGTACACAAAAGGCAATATTTCCACAGACGTATGCTTGCGAAGAATTTGTGCGTGGAGTGATCGAATCAGGCATATCGCCCTTTGGAAACGCACGGGTCCTTCTTACCCAGTATTTATCAAGTCCGCAGTGTGCTGCTGCAAACAATTGCAATTTCGAAGTCCCACGCGCCATAGTAAACGTAGCGATCTCATTTCGTAAAGCTTTTGTGGAAAGCTTTGATGCTGATGTGAAAGACGGCAGCCAGCGGACAAATGCTTACAGAACAGCCTCCTATACTCGAACGATCAATAAATAGTACCAAATGAGAACCCAGACGTGCAAGACAAGCGAACCCCCACAGCACTTTAGCGTACAAACTGCAAGGTTAAAAGAGCGAAGCAGCCACTAATGAGTAACGTAGAAACATTTCTTCTATAGCTCTCGTAGATTCTGCGTTTGATTGATCTCTGGGCCAGAGCCGAAACAGACCAAGCCATTTGGAAATTACTACATGTATGCCTGAGTATGCTCCAATTACCACTGCGCTGCGCTTTGGTTAGTGCCTGACTGACCGGCAGCGTACTCCCTGAAGGTACGAAGGTAAATATTAGAAAACTCTGTTGCAGCTGTACAATGGTGAACTTGGCGGGCCTTGACGGTGCATCTAGCATTTTGCTCATTACCTTTGCACGCATGCATTCAACTGCACGACTGGAACAAGGCGCACTGCCTGCAATTGAGCACTGGCTGGGCAGGATAATTTGAGTAGAAGAGAAAATATCATGGATTCTGCGAAGTCGAAGTTTCAGAAGCCATATTACACTGATCTGCGGTTGGATAGACTTCTGGCTGACCAGCGAAACCAGCTAGCAGCCGAAAAAAAGGTTCCCCAGATACTGCCTCAGAAGCTGCTTCAGTGAAAGTGTCGTGTTGGTTAAGAAGCAACCAACTTTCTGAGCATATGCCAAGCTACTTGAATGTAAATGGAGCTTTCTGCGATCCCTCATGATTCACCGTAGAAAACTTTGCCAACACAGTTGAAAACCCTGACGGTAAACCACCGCTCACGTCCTGGCATTCGTGCAGCCTGTAAAACCCTTGTTCGCATTTGAAGCGTGGCAAGAGCATCGCGAGCCGCCAGTGTCCTGCTCAAATTCTGTCCAAAGCACACTAACAGTCCTTTTGCCGCCACGCCTTTGGATGCACCAAACGTCGTGCCGCCGTAGATTCGTAAATTTCCTTTTCTAGCACATCTCACGGCCTGTTATCAAAAATCATTTTCCTAAACTTACCAATAGCCTGAGGTAGCATGCCCCCAGTGTGGTGGCAGCTAAGAGATTTGCACAGGCATCAGGCCAGGTTGAAAGCATTTGCAAAATACATGCTGAGCAGTAGGCGGTGCATGCAAATGTCGCACGAAAAAATTACTCGACAAGAAAAATCGTCAGAACGCTCCTATTCTCATGAAAGGTTTTATACAATTCCCTCTGGGCGCTTCTTACTGATGGACGCTGTGCAGGTGATAAGCACTCGTAAAGAGATGAACAGAGAATGCAACGCACAAGCTGCATGTATGTTCGTATGTTCACTTGGGTAACGAGCTTCAATAATTTGTCACCCATCGCAACATGATATCTAACACGCAAATGCTTGGGGTGCATGCAGTCACCTTCAAAGAACATTAACACACAAAAGTTGTACTATCTGTAAATGGGCCAAGAACCTGAACCCGCGATGCTGGCCAGCCACAGCATGCAGGGAGGACTCCATGTTGAAGATGTCAGTTCGCTTATTTTTTCAAACACACCTCCTGAGTAGCGATTAGCCACGTAAGGCAAAAACGGAAGTTTAACGGCTCCATATTTCTGTTCCGTTGCACACAGCTGATGACTTCACTACGCCTGCGTAAAACGTACAGCCTAGAAATTCCAAGAGTATCTCTAATAGTTTTCATTCAGAAGTGTTAATCAAAAGTCAGCATTGCCGACATGCATACTCAGAGATCCAGTAGGCATAGACTCAGAAACACCTTGGCCAAAGCGCTCGATCGCTCACAAGCTAGTCGTACGCAGTGTCGCAGCACCAAGTCATGGAAGATTACAAGTACTGTCTGAGAAAGGTTGAGCTTCCTACCTGCGCTGGAAACTCGCACCATGTATGCTGCGACTTTCGCCCATGTAGCACTGTATAGTGTAATACTCATCCATGACTGCACACGAGTGCTAGAGCAGCGGCAATACTCTTTCTGGCCACTGCCGACGGTTTCGCAACTCACAACCTAATGAGCAGTGACCATCGCTCAAAGTTCCCACTACTTCATCACATTCATGTCTCTTAACATGAAATATGTAGCTTTCTGGCTACGGTGCAGATGTGTGAGAAATCACCCAAAGACAAAGCAGGGAGTACCCTGAGAACCCTACTCTAGCAATATCTTCTAGCTATTCGACTTTTTACCCACAACACACATTGGATGCATGATTTGCGTGCAAGCGAATTGCCTCTAGGAACGTCCTAAACTCGCAGTGGCGCTGCTCGAGTACTAGACTCCAAATGTGCAGGTCAGGCAACAAAACGGACTCAGCGATAAGGGCATCAGTTTCTGCCAAGCAGTGCATCTGCCAAGATGTTTTCCTGCCAAATTGCTCAACCTACTGCCTGTGTATGCCTCAAAGGGCTTGCGTTGAGCTGCCATTCTGCAGTTGCACAGGTCCACCCGGGCACATTTCGTGAGGAAAAATTCCTACCAAATCTGCGGGCGGGGGGTTTTCTTGACGGCATTTATAGTGTGCTGTGCGCACTCTCTGTCGAGCAGAGTGTTGCAGCAAACATCCTAACACTGAAGCGAGGCTTTCTGGCCAGAAGGTTTCGCAATTGTGCCAACTGTGGTCGAAGCACAGCGACAGAACAATAGGTCGTTGAAATAAATGCTGCACTGCCTTCCTGAGGATCAAGTGACGCACAAACTGCAAAGCCAGCCGCATACAGTGTCAGCGGGAGCCACTCCAAGAACCCACCGAAGCACTGAAAATCTGTTGCCGTTTTCCTGATGGACCTTGAAATTTTAACGCACTGGCTGTGAAGATGCCACCCCAGTCCACAGCGAGCCAGCACACACAGGCTTAAGAACAATCATGTTACACAATGCCATCATGATGTTTATCATAGCTATGCTTTCCTAGTTAGATCTGCCAGAGCATTGCCTGTAAGGACTATGCACGGAACGACGCACTCTCTGAGTAAAATGAAGAACTCCCGTTTCTGGAGATTCAAAATAGTATACTCTGAGTCCCGCCAAGAGCACGATACGCATCCAGTGTCCCGTGTATAAATGTAGGGATATTATATGCCCTTTGGCTTATCCTACGGCCTGCGTTGCCAGCATGGCTCCGATGATGGACGCTACAATTTACGCGTGCACCGCCAATGATGCCTCGAGTACGGCAAAGGTTGCAGTATTTGGTACAAACGAAGATTAAAACAAAATGCTCCCTCATTTTATACTTGGATGCGTAACCAGAAACGTACCGCCTGCAGTTTTACACATTCTCCAATGCTCATCTTCTCAGTTGAACGCACCGCAGGCTTCCGTGGCAAACGCAGCGAACACGCAACACGATGAAGACTTCCCATTTACTCGACGTTTTTTCCCGACTACGGTCAGTCCGATTAGTTAGTACGGCTGGTTTATCTTACCAACTGCAAATTATTCGGCGTGTACCTAGATCATGCAGCTTCCATTCTGATGTATATTTCAGTCTACGAATAATACAAATGACGTCTTGCAGCTAACGCTGCCTTGAAAAGATAAAGCTTTTTCTTCACCTGAAAAACTAGTCGGGCGCACTCTCTGAATGCAGCGACATTCGCAGCCTTCGATTTTGTGGGTTGCTGCATGTCATGGAAGATATGTTGACCCCGCTTCAATCGGGTTTCTCCCAGCGTCTGTTCCAAGCGCGAGGACAACGCGCAAAATTATGGCCTTAACGTAACATTGTTTTGCATTCTTATATTAGATCACGCACATCCTGTGAGTGAGTTGCGTGAAAAGTGAAAAGAAAGCAAGGTAGGCAATCGCACTGGGCGCAAACAGCACTAGCAAGAAGCATCATTTACCTGCTTCTGCCTACAGGTACCACTGTAGCATGCGATAACCTGTCTCAGAGCTACGAAGCCGCCCACTGCTTGGCGTCCAACTAGCTAGCTCTGTGCAGGGATCACAGTAACGTACAATCTGGAGGAAAAGAACCCCATCCTCAACAGCAACAAAAACTTTGCACGCCAAACATTTTCTACGGACTGTGGCCGAGACAGAACACCTTTCAGAGACTATTCGTGATGCATCGTTTCCCGTCCAGCAAAAAGCGCACGAGCTGCAAGTTCAAACAGCCGTATTTGCCATATGCAGCACGCAAGGTGCACTCCATAACTGTAGTGGTTTGCTGAACAGGGACCCGCAGTAACAGCTTTGGCGCTACATTGCTCGAATTAATAACTTACGATCTGCAGACATGGTAGACGAACTCGTTACTTGTGCTTACGAAGTGCGCTCGATCTGTGAGTAGGTAGTGAATTCGACCTCTTGCCCAAATGGACAGCGACCTTCAGCAAGTTACCTTTCCCTCAAACGCACCCACTGCGCATCTCGATCAAATTTGTCTACTAACTATCCAGGCCTGTTACCTCGAATATTACTTTAGTAGTATGTTCTGTTGCCGTAAAACGACACTTGCGATGATCACAACGACCACTCGAACCAGCCTCCACCTGTGGCAGAGTAAATGCGACAACGCAGCCTACTCTCTGTTTATTGAAAAAGCGACAACGGCGTCAGCTCCGTTTCTTAATGCACTGTCTAGAGATTGTCGGCTGAAATGTATGGCAGACAAAATGTGATGCTGCAACGTACTTGCTGTTAATTGAATGAAACGTCGCTAAACTTTCCACTTCTTCTACTTAGCACCGCACAGAATGTGGCACTTGCTCGGCTTGGAAATAAATTTGTATGGGGCTGTATTTGAGGGAAACATGATCTCGCGAGACCTCACTGACTAAACAATCAGATTTAAAGAACAATTCTGCCTCTGAGCTATCGTTTTCTTTGTATCGTATCGTTTTCAGTTTTGATGCGGCTTCCAGCCACTGCAGCGAAGATAAGTGCCGTTTTTCTTGTGGTCATGCCCTTTTACATACATGCTGAATGGCAAGACACACAAAGGCCATTCCCTGCAGCATTCTACATCTACAACCCAAGTAGAATTAGTATGAGAGTTAACGTGTCACTGTCATGCACACGAGATTTATTCTTTTCAATTAAGTCCACCGCACATGGAAGCAACAAAGTGCTGCACAACGCTTTGAGCAAATGTAGGCGCGACAGCGAGCGGTACTAAACAAATGTGTACATCTGGCTACGAAGTGCAATATTCTCTGAAATTTGCACGCTGCTTAACGGCCTGAGTAGCGCACGCCCTAAGATAGGTGTAGGTTTGTTCTGCCCACTGGCAACGCTCTGCTTTGAATTGTATAGTTTTATCCGCCCTCGTTGTTCCTCTAGGAAGCGAGTTAAGTCCTATTTAAACGCTATTCAGACAACAGCGAAACCATGTACCAGGTGACGCACATGCTGGACATATCAGTTCGGACGCCTGGAGGCCCAATCGCACATTGGCACGTTAGGTCTCTTTGTCTTACGAGCTGCTGACAGAGAACAGTAGAGGCTGCGTACTGCAGCTGCTCGCACGGATGAATCTTCGGAGGGTGACTTGAAGCGTACTCCCTGCAAACATGCACCAAATACATTCAATATCTGCCCAGCATTGTTCACCTTGCAGCACAACTAAGGTCATATTTCAGTTTCCATTTCTAAACCGAGCCACAAGACACACAATCTTGTAAATTCAATAGTGCGCAGAACGAATGGAATTGCAGTGAAAATATAATTGCCACATTAGTAATAGTATGTACTGCGCAACTGTTTGTCAAAAATTGCAACCTATGCGCTTACTTGCTGGCAGACGAACACCTCCTTGGTCCGTGGTCCGTTATTTTTGCTTTCTGGTATTTGGCATTTTCCGATTTTGCGCCTGTATCAAGGATTCTTGCAATTGTTGTACTCAGGCTTGCTGTTTAAACGGATACGCAGTGCGAATCTCACGAACTGAAGATGCAACCACGATTTCCCGGTACCATCTCTGTGTTTCGACACCACACACTCAGATTCAAGTTTGATAGCGGCACTGGATGCTTAGCCAACTCCTGTTGAGTGGCGTTCTCGTGGTAATAACACAATCGCCAAGGGCATTCTATCCATGTGTTAAACAAAGCTTTCCCAGCGCACTGGCTGCGTAACCCGCAAGGCCATCTGCAGAGCAGCTGGGTTGCAACCCATGCTTAATGCTACGTAAGGCTAAGGGAAAACTGGTTAATTTCAACTGAGACAAAAAACCATTTTTACGGGCTAAGCGACAGTCAGGGCATCGAATAAGTCAACATGTTCAGGCTGGTACCATTCAGCTTCGACAGTGCAAGGCCTTTACCATCAAGCGCAAAAACGGCCCGACTGCGACCTGCAGCGTACCACCTTGAAAAGCGTGGCAATATTTAAGTATCAGGCCTTTAGAGCTGGAGCCCTCGGAGCATATCTTTCTATAGAAGCGACAGGCAGGCCTTTTTCTCGAAGAGCCCTACTAGGCATCGACTGTTGGACACGGAAGCTACCAGCCGTGCCCATGTTCCAGCTTTTGAGCATGCTACCAGCCAAGAGTGAACCCAGAGAATGCCAACACTTCATTCCAAATGCTAGCAGACGAGCTTAAAAAGCCAGCAGATGAGCTGTCACCATAATGCAGGGACGGGCAATGCTAAACAAGAAACACACTGTCTGTTTTTATTGACAGTTGAGACTAAAGTACGTACTATGTGTGGTAATACGTGTGATGCAACAGTTCAGGCATTGGACCGCCTCTCGAGGAACTGGGGACATACTTCCTGCAGCCCCAAAAGGTGTCTCAAATTAAGAGCGATATTAACAGAAGCTCAAACACTCATTGTCCAGCTCAGAACACCAGGTAAAGTTTAAATCATCGTTTTATGTGCCTTGAGCATCCACAAGTTCACGCATCCAAGCGTCACTTATGCCGTGTAGAGGATGGGGCGAGCTATCAGCTTCTAGCCATAAGTTTCTGCATTCCTGGGACGCACGCGCTGTACTTGTTCTCGCGAAAACAGTCACGCTCCAGATTCAGAAGGTCTGCCATTAATCAGTGACTAGTGGCAAACGGCAAACCACGGCGTTAGCGTACCCGGACCCCAAAAAACAGACAACGGCCTTTTTCTTATCAACAGCTGTGCTTCACACAATAATGCCTAACAATTCTAGAGCCGCAGTGTCCGTTTCTTAATTAGTTGACCCAGCTACGGAGTTATCTCCCCAGCTTGTCCGGACAGCACAAGACCTACGTGCTGGTGTCATGTCAAACGTAGATAGGGCATTTCCTAGACGTCGTCACCACCAGTGGCGTATCCACGAACATCCTGTCATATTAGAGATGACGTACGTGCTATCGCCATATCCAAACCTTAATAACATACTGTTCTCAACATAATTTGCTCTTTTGGGGCTCAGCTGCATCTGCAAAATGATCCTGACACTTTCTACATACCCACTGCAAGCCAGCAAAACCTTTGTATTCTGTACGTGCACATAACGCACAAGCGAAAGAAACGGGCGTTCGAATCGAGCAGAAGCGTAGCAACCACACTTCTATGTGATCCCGAATTCTCTTTCAAGCACCACCCCAAGTTGCACACTAGGAGTACTTTTTGAGCAAGCGCGACATGCCACATACATGCTGAATGTTGAGAGGCTACAGATTCCATGGATTCTCTTATGCCGCGTCAGAGATACAGAGCATCATACTAAGACCAAGACTACTTGCCGCTTCGTAAACACAACTCGCAAATGATGAGTAATTTGCAGCCTCACGCAGGCAGCTTGCTGAACAACGCACTAGCTAATGGCAAAGGCAACTTGTAGCGTATCTAATATGGTGGAGACTTCGAAGCAAAAAACAGGGTCACAAAAGTACTCAAGCAGAGATTGGCAACTATTACACAGCTCACCCACTGCAGGTCCAGCAATCCTGCCAAAAGAGGCCGCGTGTATTATATGGAGCGATACTTACTACCCAGCACGCTACAAATGAAACCTTTACTCACAGGCTATGCGGACGCAAACAATTTTCACCTTTGACTAAATTGCGACAAAGAATAAATTCTGATTTAAAAAACCGTACATAACATCAAGAAAAACCACCCGCGCAAGTAATATCTGGTTGGCAGTGGGTCTTTGTCGCCTTTTGCTTATGGAGCGCGCTATCTTGCTCCAAGCGCACTAGCTGACAGAGCAACTTATGACCCCCATTGACGGAAGAATCCTTCCCTGTCAGGCGTAATCCACCTGCCGAGCGGCAACACAGTCGTCCTGCGAAACGCACTGTCTGCAACTCGAAAAGCAGTTGCACGGCTTCGACAGCATGATTGGTGCTTCGGGTGTACCCTTTGGTCAAGCGCCTAGTCTGTGGCTCTCCCGAAGAAACGTACATACTGCACGCCCATATTCAGAGACGTCTCTATGGATTTATCCACGTGCGCAGTTATTCGGCGAGTGCATTCTTACGAGAATGGGAACACGAAAAGATTGAGTGCCAGAACTACTGGAGTGCTGCTGAAACTCACGTGCTGTAGTTTAGAATCGTCTGATGAAAATGTGGCAGTGCATGCCACGCTACATTGTAAAGTTTGTCAGTGGCGTATTTTCAGCAGCACCAAGCTTGTTGTAGCAGCCAAAGCAACGCACAGACTAGAGGTGTAGGAATGTCGTCCACAGCGACTGGGTACTCGACCACATTGCTCCATCCAGATACGAGTCGTGTAAACGTTGTGGTAGAAGAAACTGTGTTTTCAACTTTGCACAGCATGCGAAAAGCGCACTCTCTAAATATTGACCGAATATTTGCAAAATCTGAGTGGAAGTTGCTTCCATCACAGCTGGGGCCGGTTTTATGATGAGTACGGTATCAAATGCCCAATGCCACGCGCAGGCGCTTGCTCAGTTTGTGGTAGGCACAGTCAGTAGCTCTTCACTTGGCGTTACATGGTAACTAAGGTCACATGACATCTGACTGTTGTTGAACAGCTCCAAATTGTATCGTGTTGAGGGTGTTCTAGACACCAAGGAACAGCGCACGTTCTAGAGGTCCAGCGAGCACCCTGGATGGATGGAAGTTGATAGTATTCGTAGTGTGTAAAGCTGTCGTCGCGCATGGGGCATTTCAAATCAGCGTCTCAAATTATGGCAGCAGCTGTGTAGAAGGTGCATAGGCCGGTGGCCTATGCAATGGGAAGAGGTCAACATGACAGAAAGCTGTAAATCCTTGTCTACCGACACCTCTAGGCTCCTAGTAGCTTCTCGTCTGCACCTGTACGATATTCTTTCACACTGAGTCTCTGACTTCCGGATATCCATGTTGATCCACTCGCGGCAGCCAAACTCACCATCTTTATACAGGCAGAACAATAAAAGGCAAAAATGAATGTCTGGCAAGCTTAGCGAAAACTTCGTGGGTTTGGCCTACAAATACGCAAAGTAGTGAAGACTTAACTAGACGGAGGCTTGCAAAAAGCGCAGTAGGCATGACTGTTGCCTGCCGGCACAAAGTCTTGCACACCGCTTGCACATGCAAAGGGAAAAGTGACCCAGCAGAGCAATTTGTGATTCTTCAAGTATATGTATCAGAATATCGGCGACGCTGCTGGGCACTGCGCCTGCACTCCCTGGATTCTCTCCCGTAAGAAAGACGATGCCGAGCCAAACAAGGCAACAACGAAGTTGCTATACGCACGAACTACATGGAGACAAGACAAAACCAGGCAGCAAGATAAATATTTTCTTAGTCCACTTACACAAGTAACAGTCTAGCGAAGACTTTCGCTGAACTGAAAATACGCAAGAAAATGCCTCTGCATCTGAAATTTCTCTAGCAGAACGCAACACGATAGATGTCTCTAGAAGCATTTCAGCACACCAGCAACAACCATAGCCTCCAGCTGTTTTGCTCTTGTTCTTTTCCAAAGAGTCTTGTCGCTGGACGTACCACCTTCAACGCCAAGCTCGCGAGACTTAATGTCTGCAGTTGTAGTTACGCTTTTCCCTGCAAGGAAAGAGCGCACAGGAGATTGCGGTCGAAAGCATGCGTCTCCTACCGCAAATGACGCACTCCCTGTAGTCCAAGTGCCAATCTGCAGGGCAGTGTTCACGAAGCTGCATAGACGGATTTTCAGCAAACACGGATTGCCCAGTCACATAGCTCTACTGAAATTCCGTCTATGCTGCTTCTTGGGCACTTCACTCCTGTTTGCCCTCAATATTCTCCAAAACATCAAGCGCAATTGTTTCTATTCAAGCTATGCTTCTTTCTCACCACCTGCAATTGCAGTTCTCCTTTCAGAAACTGCGACTTCCTTTATCTCGCGAACAGCAACATGCATAAGTATCTGTTACATGCCTTTTCATTCCAACGGCTAGCTGTGGGACTGGCGGCCTTAATCATGATACTTTGATGAGGACTGCCTTGCAAAAGATTCTGACGTGGCAACAACTTTTCACGCTACGCGCCAGTGAAACGCGGAACACCAAAACAGACAACGACCCAAGTCAGCCCGTGAATATCTTTCGGAACATACAAGCTGGGTTTCTTCAGACTTTCCACCTTGGCTCGATCCACAACCCGACAGATAAAATTTCTGGAGGGGGCTCACGCAGCAGCTCAGATTGTATCAGTTATGCCAGTGACTTGTGACGGCGCCTGCCCAACATGTGGAAGAAGTGTGCTATGTGTAACGCACAGGCTGTCCCGTTCCAGCAAGCGCGCTACACAAAATGCACAAACTTGAGATGCAGCACTAGCGGAAAAAGCGTTCTCTACAGATCCCCAAAAAATCGTGTGAACAGCTCTTTAATTTGAGACCTACAACTCTGCGCCCAACCACAGCACGCATTCAGCTCTCTCTGGTCTTGCCATCAACGCACTTCCTATGTGCAAGAATATCATAAAACGCAGACCTTGCCTTTAGACACAAGAAGGGCTCTGACGAAAAAGACATCTAAGAATGAACGACGAAAGCACTCATACGCTCCCGAAACTGCGCACTATCTGAAGTGGCAGGAAGTCCAGAAATCATTGAAATTCAAGGTTTCTTTACGCATAACGTTCCTCTGAAGCTTAATTAATGCGAAGGTTCGCAATACGTACGATCTGAAAATGCATTGTAGCGTATGCTAACCTAACCATCAGAATATCGCTAATATGGCAGAGGCAGTTCAAGAGCAAGCCCATACCACGGGACGCCCTTTGCGACTTACTTCCTGGGTCCCATTATATAAAACAACTTCTGCTTCGAATTGATGCACTTTGATGTCTTAAAGCTGCAGAGCATGTTCTATAAAAAGTGCACGGCCATTCCTGCTTGCACACAGGCAGCAAGATATTCCTTTAAAATTCAGAATTGATTGCCCGCTGCATTTAACTAAGCATACTCCCTGCATCATCGGCTTCTCGTAATTAAATCGCTCAGAACGTGATGCGTCTTGTGTTCCTGTAGATCCTTCGATGTAGTCAATCGTTGCACTCGTTCGCTGCAGTCAATGCACAACAGCCTCCTGCATGCTCATCAACTCACACTCTGTAGAGAAAGCCACCGAAAATACTACCCCACAAGATTTGCCCCTAAGCTGTATCTGAGACTATGTCATTACGTCACTGTTAGCACATAAGAGCAGTATCCTGCTAGGTTTAGGTAAATCGAGAATCACGTGATGATGGGGATTATGAAGCTGAGTGACGCTAGACTTGGCCACCACACAAGCCGCATATAATGTGAAACAAGCTTATGCACTCTAAACAGACCATTTTCTGAGTGCGCAAATAGTTCACTATCATACTGTCCAGAGCAATTTGAATCGTAGCCTGAATATTATGCCTAGATAGTGTGCGTTTTGCCTATTGCCGCAGCATCCACGATTTGACATGCTGCCTCCTACAGACCTACATCCTGGGTGCCCACCTCACTTCACTGCAGCACTTTAGCGATTCGTAACACCCAGGGGGAGAAACATCTACAAAGTTAAAATCACATGTTCAGTTTCTATAGAATCAACCGACGCACAGACTGCATGACAGCTCTTCTCTCCGTAGAATTTTCAGTGAGTGAACTGTTCCGCCTGTCCATCAGAACAGGTGCTTCTAAGCAAATCAGCCGATTGGTCTCCTTGTCTTTTATTATCTTACAACCTGCAGTGTGCACAACATTTTTACACAGTTGTATGTTTTATAGTTAGCGACATGTAGTGGACACAAGAAAAAGCGTATCCCTAAACTGCTGCTTAGCGCTCTAGCCAAACGTGTGTGACATCAGTTGCTGAGCTCTCCAGCCAAGCGTGTGTGCCATCAGTTGCTGATATGGCAGTGCTGTATGGCAGTTGCTTTTATGGCTACGAAGAAAATTTTGAACTAATTTTCGGACTCACCATACAAAAAGAGCCTCGAAAAGTATGCGACCACGACACCTAAATACTGGGATTCAATAAGATAAAAGTGAACTGGCTGCTTTATGTAGACGCATTGAAGCCGAAGATTATGAAGTCGCTGTTATCAGACATCCACTTTACACATCAAAAACCAACACTGCACATGCGCACTCTCTGGACCGAAATTTCCGCCTAACAAGGGTTACACCAGTCACATGCGAATTCAGAAATCCCAACATAACGCCCATGTTGTGCCCATTTTTGCTGTCTACGTCGGAGCTACCACTTTCACTGAAGCCACCACCAGCAACTGCTCTTAGAGCTTAGCACGATTGATGAATATTGTCTTGCTGCAGAAGACACTGCGATAAACTCACGAACTTTGCGGAATATCTAAAACTTTGAAGCATGGGTTCGCTCTCTCGTAGCGCTTTGTGTGTGGGAAGGCAGTTTTTATACTCATATTCAAAAGCAACGTCAAGTCTAAATCGCTTTACCTTGATACTTGCATCACGAGACTCACTGGCTAGCACCACGTTTGAACGCAGCTAGTGAATAGCAACAAGCATGCCTCTCACCAGTCTACGAGTCTGCCTGACGCTGAATGCATGCAAGCTGCCCGTGAAGGGCAAGGTACTCACCACCTGCGTACTCAACAATCCTTAATGTGAATGAACTAATTTGGCTCTAGCTAACTCACGCCTCGTGCTTCTCCGAGAAACTGCCACTCATGCGCAGGCTTGCACAGTGACAATAGTTTTAAACAATGCTTGCTCCACGTACTCCCTAAACAGCAATTCACCACGATCGCACCATAGGAACCTTCGCTTAGTATACCGAATACACAAAAACCTAACTCGGGGCAAGGGTGCACTTGTTGCAAAAAGGAAGTGCACCGCCAATCGGTACGCACGCCCTGAGCAATCCTCCCAAGAGATAAGAAACAGAAATAATTGTGTGCCAGTGGATACTAGTTGTTGTGAAACCAGGCCTCCGTTTGGGAAGTACAGAAGTACATGAGCAGTGAGCAGTATCAGTTACAAACAGTTTAAGCCGCTGCAATCCGCAGTTTGGGGCGTGCTACATACGATCTGGTTTTATTTGAACAGGATCACTTCAGCTGTTTCCCCTCTATCCCAGGCAAAGGCGCACTACGCAACAAGAGATTAAAAATATAGGTGTGCTCTTTTCTAATTTTTCCTTTCGCGCGCTTATGGTAATGTCCAGGTGAGACGGTCCTGGCGCTCACGAACTGTTTAGTGTGTGTTTGCTCATCTTGAATGGACCTCATTGGCTACTAGGATCCGCCGTCACAATGTCGCGAAAAATAATGCACACCAAATCTTTGTTAGTAGACGTCCTACTGCTTGACACGGCGCTGTTGCTGTGGTACCTGCCAAATCTAGTAATACTGCATTTATGTTTTGCATAGCTACCCGTGTACACAGTTTTGCATAGCCACCCGTGTCGCAATGCCGCTCGGTGACGCACTCGCTGCAATCTAGCACACATAAACCTGTATTTCTAATCAGAAAAGCAACTAGGCCTTCTTTTCTTAGGCTTCAGCTATGGGGAGAATTTCAGTTACACACTGAGCAAGCTGGTGGCGAGCTATATAGCTCAACAACGTATTTGGCTTTCACACCTATGATTCCAGCAGTGTGTTGTCATACGCATACTCGTGTCGTCTATAAGACTATTGATTCAATGATTGCCAGTGCGCCCCAACGTACGAGCTAGTGAGCAGCTCAACCAAACACGATAACGAAATGGGGTTTTCATGCCAAGCATCAGAAAAGCACGGCAACCTTTTGCACTGCTTGAATCCTTCTTTGTACCCAATTGAAAGGGCCATTCGAGACGAGCGCAGATTTCCTGTTGCCTCTTTCCAGCTCAGTGGTGCTTACATTCTGCACAGACACAGAGCATGGACTGGAAACTTAAACACACTAGAAAACTCTGTTTTAGGCCAAAAGAGACAACAATCACCGAAGTGCTCTCATCCACATGAGCATTCCCAGCATTAAATTACTGATTGTAACGCCTTCATCGAAGAACGTGTCAAGCACCGACATTGCGGGGCTTCTGGCAATATCAATAGTGCGGCGGTCATCTGAGCAACACACTGGCTGCAATCGCAAGCAAATTACATCTGACACAGAACCAATCGCTCTTTCGCGCCAAACGCGCGTATTTTCGCTCTTTCGCGCCAAATGCCCCTCTTTCGCCATCTGTGGATACCAAAGAAAGCGCGTGCTACAAGAAAGCTTGTGCAGCTCATGCCAGTGACTGTGTGAAGCTGCTTCAGAATTGTTTCTTCTGCAGTTGTCATAGTGGACCCAGAGTGCAAAAGAGCGTTTGCTCGTTTCATAAGAGGATGGAGTGCCTTAAAAATAGGACGCACATTCTGAGAAATTGCCTGCAGCACACGTGTTGATTACGGCTAACAAATCCCCACTAGCATTAGACTTGCAGTCAGAAAGATTTAGAGCTGTTGGCCTACCCAGATACCTCGATTAAGTACAGCACTGGGGCATGTGTTAAGCACGCAATGCTTAGGCTAATCGTGCCACCCAGACTGAATATTCGATGCAGCCACTGCCATGCCACAGATAAGAAGATGGAAGCCTGAGAGTGATAATTATTTTGCAGAGAAGCTCGTTGAACAATGTTGGAGCAGAAAGTGAAATAGTTTTCATCGAGCGCATCTTTCACTGCCTCTTGCGCGCTGCTGCGACAGCCACACCGTATGGCAAATTCCACAAGCTACCCACAGGCTGAGTATTGAACCCTTCAGTCTGCATATGTTCTTTAGGTACTTTCTAGATTCAATTTTGTCCGCCAACAGGCTATAAGGCGCGGAATCCGCTGCCCAAAACTAGCGGCGCTCGCCGTATTTACATGCAGCATCGCGTCGAGCACGCACATTTCTTCATAGGTACTCAGAACTCAAAGCTTTCTGTGCGAATGTACAAAGATAGCTTTGAAATAATATCTTGAACAGCACTGCCAGCTCCCCTGTGAAGTTTGCAGCATCACCTACGAAGGCCTTCACGGGTATAATAGGTAATGTAGAGAGCCAAGTGGCCGAGTCAAACATACTTCCTGAAAACAGCGTGGGCAACTCCAACATGTTTCCAGTATGCCCGAACCTCTGAAGCAGCGAGTGCCCTCAGCCGCGAAGGCTTTAGCGCTGTGCGTGTGCACATCGAAGATAACGGCCCGCGCAAGCAGCAATACGCAAGCTCTGCTCCCGTTCTACAACTTTAAGCCACCAATGCAGCACATATTGTGAGCGATTTCGTGCACTAGCCAAATGTTAGTGTGACACCATCTGCACGAGGCCCATTCCGCTGCCGATATGCGCATGAGACACGCAAATAGAGCAGCAAGTCATGCTTAAGCTTGTCATGCAGCTGCGAAATTGTGCAGGAACCGTACAACCGTTTCGTCTCACATTAACAGGGCGCTCCGAACCATGGAGCTTCCTTCAAGAAAGGCAACACACACCCCTAAAGTTCCCCGGGATTTCGCAAAATGTTACGTTGTGATTGTATCCCAGAACTGCCCAATCGAAGCTGCCGTTGGGCTGACCACTGCCATGTGATCGTAGCATACACCTGCCCAATCGAAGCGGCCCTCGGGCTGGTGAAGAGCCATTTAACTGAGTCAAAACATCTAATTCGACATGCGACACGCACAAGAAAGGCTGGTGAACTGCAACACCACTTGTCTTGGAACACCACTTGCCTTGGCCTAAGCACATAGAGCGTCTACCGCTTTCGCCTACAATTGCTTGCCTCTTTCCGGTTCGCGCTTTGATCTGGGCACGCGGCACAGCGCTCTCACAGAGAAGCGAGTCCAAGGAATCGACAAGTCTACACAGCAAGGCAGTTGTCCAAAAGTATCAAACGGTGTCGTCTGTGCCCGTTTAATTAGCTGATTATAAGGGACTGGTTTTGCACCGCCCAGATAGTAATGTACGCACGCCCTGCAAGACACCGATGTGTTTCGTTGTGCGATAACGTTGACGCGAATTTACGCGAACCGCCTTCCGCTACTCAGTGCCTCACTATGGCTCTTTTCTATTGTGTAAAAACATGCGCCGGTTCCGTCGTTGCCTACAGGGTAAGGTCGCGGCTGTTCTTCTGGAAGCGTCTTCATCTCTGCGGGAGGAACAGGAGCTGACTTGAGAAATTTCAGGCATTGCACAGCAAAAAAAGCGGCAAGCAGGATACCAGATAAAAACAGAAAAAGCTTATTACGCAAAATCCCAGGGCTCTTTGATGGATGAGCTTGCTGAACCTGAGGTGACGACATGTTTCGCAATGAAGTGGTCACCCCAACCTCTAGAGGAGATATTTCAGCAGCTTGAGCCAAGGTCCCTGCCGCCACAGCTGCAAAGGTGGCCAAGACAATTTTATAGAGACTGGGACGAGCCATTTTAAAAACGTGCAGGCAGATGATGGTAATCGTCTTCGCGGACAAGCGTCTCTCGACTCCCTACAGTCAAATGCCGTCTACCACCAAACGCGTTTGCTTCAAATAAAAATGGACTTGAAAGCTTGAAGCAGCTCAAGTTCTTCAAAAGTAAAGTGTGCGTAGGTACTCTGGAAGGACGGACTTACTACGGACTTACTACCCCTTCGAGTGATGGCGCATCCATTATGCATGGGGCTTATGTCCCCGCAGCCCAAAATTTATGGCTGCAAGCTTTTCCATAGCGAAAAAAATTAAATTAAGACGCGAGGATCCAAGTTTTTTACAATGAATTGGGGTGTAGAGGAAGATTTCCGTAAACTTCTCCCAACACCGCTCACGACTCCCCGAGGCGAACACAGGCTTCGACACAGGGTAAACTGGCCTTACCAGAACCTACATTTGTCGTATTGCAACGTCGCTTTTGTGGAGGCTTTTTATTGAAGGACCTCAAAGCTACGCAAAAGCAGACACTATCTGCTTCAAAAATTCGAAACCCCGTAATGTTCGTAACCGGTGATCGGCAAAGCAAGGGGCAATGCGCATTCTTTGCGATAATACAGGCTGCACAAAAACACCACACTGTGTACATAGCTATTTAAATGCATGTTAAACGCATGCTGCCATTTTGTGGCACCAAATCGACCGGTTTATTCTTCATATCCTGCTCTACTGCCACGCGCCGGCCTTCCACCGTATGCTTCTGCAATTAAAATTCGGGCGTTTGTCCCATATCGCTGCTGACAAATTCCTCAGATCCGTTAGTTTTAATTTAGCTTTTTTTAGTTTCACACTATTTATTCTGCCTGGAGCCCGGAAAGCCTGCAAGTCCATGAAACGAGCGCCACTGCTGGCCTTGAGAGACAACTACCGGCCTGTCTTCTTTCCAAGTGAAACCATCGGCTCCAAAGTAAAGCACTTATGCTTTACACGTTAAAAAAATATTAGAAGTGTACCGGCATGATCGGACCCAGTGTTGCCTTCGGAAAGTCCGCTGCAGTAGGCTTTAGTGGTGCGGCGGTGCGATCCTCGTGTATCCACACCAAATATCGTGTTCTCGCAGGAGGTACACAAAAGTAACCAGGAGGAGTAGCGCTTCCATCTTGAGAGTTCAAGAAGCAGCACAGAGGAATGTGTCCCTGCGCTTCCTCATATGATCCTTGGCCTGACTAACCTGCCCTGGCACTTCAAATCAGCGGCACGCATGAATTTCTGAGCTCCTGGAGCACCTGTTCAAAGCGATTCAGCGTTCGCTTGCGTTTCGATATGTTTAAACGTGGAAGTTGTTTTGATTGAAGCCGAGGTACAAGAAAGAAGCCTCGAAATCGGCTTCGAATATGGTGGGACTGAATAAGCAGCTACGAGGTATTATGGACTATTTGGAGGTGCGCGCATGCCGAATTCTTTCTAAAGCAGAACGAACAGCTAGAAAATTAATTTGAACCGGATTATTTACCGGCCATCAGCGTTTGCGCTGCTCCTCTACTATAGAATCGGTGAAAGCCGGGGGCACAGCAGCAAACGGAGCCGCAGTAGCGTAATGTGGGCTCAGGCTGCCCTCCCTTGGCACCGTAGTGCCGAGGACTAAGCCTTCTCGGGTTGAGCTTGAGAAAAAGCCTCGCGGCAAGTAGAGACAACTGTCATCCAACAAGCGGCAGCACTCAGCCGCGGATGCACTAAAGGAGGGCCCCAAGGACAGGAATAGCTGCATCAGGAGTCAGACAGAGCACACTAGGAAAGGAAAAAGATGAAAGAGAGGAAATCACAGTACCTTTCAATCTCCCTAAGTAACAACTCGGAATAGCGCAGCACTTCGAGGAGAAGTTATTCCACAACAGCAGTTATGTAGGCGGTATAGTTTGTATTGTTTGAGAAAGTTCGGAGGGAACAACTAGACGGCTAGCTGTGGGAGACGCAGTGCCTGCTTTTGATTCTGGCTGGCTAAGCATTAATGCACTTTTTCATGAAGAAAACCGTACCTCCAGTCGGACACGAATATCGGGCACGGCTTCTAAAAGCAGCCTGAGGAGGTTGCTTTCTGCAAAATCCTTCAGCGTCTCCCAGGCCTGCTGCGACTTGCTGAGTGCTTTTGCCGCTGCACCTGTGGGCTGCAGCAAATATGCGTCGGCATCTACAGAAAAATCCGCAGTGTAAGTTTCCGCGTCATGCTCCTCTATGCCGGGAATACGGAACGGTCTTCGAGTCTCAGTGCTGCTTTCCTTCACATTGTTGTCCCAATTGCCTTTGTTGCCGTTGCTGCAGGGTTGCTTCAGATTCTCGGTGTGGCAGCCCGACAAGTCAAACTCTCTGAGGTGAAGAGACACGAGCACTTTCAGTGCATCTTTGCTGAGGCTTTCACCCCACATCCCCTGTGGGAGGTTCGGCGGCTGCTGCTGGCGTGGGCTTTGCTGTGGCCCGCCTCTTAGCCTCCCCGCACCAATGTCTGCGCCCTCGTAGGACTTATGGAATGCCTTGTCATTTGCTGCAGCAAAACGCTGTTCGAGAGGCCGGCCCAAAAGCTGAGAGAGGTAGGACAAGCGGCCATTGAGAATGACCTGTCTATACACTGCGCGCGGCCAAGCTAGTTGCACAACACCACCGTATATGTGATGATAAGCCTGGGACGCAGAAATAGCAAAACAGCGGCAGCCCAGCACACGGACTGCAGGTCACAAAAAATGCACAGTGTTCTCCGGCGCAAAGGCAGAAGCAAGAGCCCCTACCCTGCACTGGAGAACAGCGAGGACAACATGCAAAAGCCCCAAGAACTTATAGTGTGAATCTCTGCACGCATGGCCGTGGTATGTGCTTCTTTGGCCCTGTGTTTCTGCTACTTCTCCGCTTGCCTGAGCAGTTAGGCCAGACACTAGGGCGTCGGGATGCAATTCGATAAAAAGCAGCACCTGAGAGACGGACAGGTGCAAAAATTGCAAATAAGGACCGGACAAGCCTACAGACAGTGCGGCGTCCTCCTCAGATTCCCTTACAGCTTCTGCAGCCGCAGCAGCTCCTGTTGTTGTTGCTGCTGCTGCTGCAGCATTCCCAAAGGGATCAGTCCGTTCTTCTCCATCCCTTCCACTGAACCACTTAAACGCAGACCTATCTAACGAAAAAAGGTGACTGCGAAACCAAGACGATCGTTGCTGCCTCATTGTGTCAACTGCTGCCGGATCACTAGTTGCTGCTGATTGCTGCTGTTGTGGAGAGCTCGCTGCTATGCTGGACGTTGCGAGACTTGGCAGCAGCAAGGGCAGCTCTGTGCCCTCTCTTAGAAATGCTTCAGCATCTTTAAAAGGATGAAGAACTCCTTGAAGAGCCGTGCCACAGTGCTGCAGCAGCTGAGACACCAGGAGACGACCTTGCTCCTGTTGCTGTAGCTGCTTCTGCTGCAGAGACTGCCGCGAGAGCTGAAGCTCCACAGCGCGTAGCTGCAGCGCCACAAGAGCTGCCTGGCGGCAGCAAGTCAAGTGCAGCGGCGTGCAGTCTGCTTCAAGAAAGAGCCGCGAGGCCTGGAGCAGCAGCTGCAGCAGCAACACGAGCAGCAGGACGCAGCAGCACACGAGAAAATGCCACTGGCCAAAATTAAGGAGCCAAACAGAAACTCAGGGAAGTGAAAGAGGCAACAAACCTGGAGACCAAGAGACAGACGGTCAGCGCCCCGTTCGCAATAAAAATCCTGCGGTGCCAATCCCATGGCGAGGCAACGAAAAGCCTCCTGCTGCAGGAGGAGACTGCAGCAAAGCAGGACTTGTACAAAAATGCACGCGTTGCAGGCGCAGCAAAGTGCGTCCAGCAGCAAGGTTGCAGGAGGATTCATGGTGCAGCATTAACAGTACGAGCTCATGAAAACATCCACAAGGCATACCCGGCTTCCTTTTTGAACCCCAGTTCCCAGTTCGCAAAAATCAGATTATCCAAGGAGACCTTCAGTGTCCTCTTTTCCCGCTCCTGCTGCGCGGAAGGCTCTGGCTGCAGCAGCTGCTGGAACTGTTGTTCATACTGGGAATACAGCAGGTCACAAACAGCGAGGGCGAGCGACTCACACACTTGAACTTCGGGTACAACGTTTGCCTCTAGCAGCAGCTGCTGCTGATGCAGCTGCTGCTGTTGCGTCTGCACCTGCTGCTGCCTTATACCCTTACGGCAGGCTGCAAGCAGTTGCAGCAGGTATCCTCCATCTAGCAACATCCTAAAAGCAAGTCAAGCAGTACATATCTAGTATTCATGTCCCCCAAATTGTATGTACAAAAAAGGCGACAGCAGCACCACCAGCAATGAAGACAGCAGCAGAAGAACCAGTGTCTACTGTGCTCCTTACTGAATTGCTGGCTTGAAATGTGGGGAGGGAGAGATGGTGGTGAGAACGCGCAGCAGCAAGTACGGTTTGCCGAGCTGCATATACATCTCAAGTCGCCGCTGTAGCAGTTGCAGCAGCTGCAGAAGCCCCGCAGCGTTGCATGCGCGCTCTAGGTCATAGAAAGCAAGCAAAGACACCTCGACTTCTTGCTCATGCAGAAGCGGCAAAGAAGCAGCACACGCTGCTGCAGCAGCACAAGAAGGGGCCACGTGCTGCAGCTGCAGCACCTGCGCCCGCTCCATCTCTTGCCGCTCTTGTTGAAGCAGCAGCTCCAACGCCTGTGCGCCAGCGAGACCTGGAGCTTCACAAACCCTCAGAAAGTCCTTTAGCAGCAGAAGTGGCCATTCAAACCACACTACCCGCTGCTGCTGCTGGGGCCCCTGCTGCGAGCTTGAACACTGCATGTGCTTGACTTGCGAGTGCTGCTTCTGATGGCCGATAAAGGCAGCAAGAAGGACAGCAGCAACCTGTTGCTGCTGCAGCTGGCCGTCTCTCGTTAACTTTGCGGCAAATCGCATGCACAGCGTGATTTTGGGCAAGTCCGAGGTGGGGAAGGCACACGCCAGCAGCAAGCGCAGCAATAGCTCTTCCGGCCGTTGCTGCTGCTGCTTCAGAACCGCATTAAAAGGTGACACAAGAACAAGGCTCACAGCGAAAACAACGAGGAGCTCTAGGCAAAATTCATGCAACCCCGGCTTGCAGCGCTGCACCAGCTGAGACAACAGCTGCAACTGCTGCCGGTGCATTTGCAGCGATAAGAGGCGTTGCTGCTGATTGGCGCTGTCTTCATGCTGCTGTACAGCCTCCTGCTCTTGTTGTTGCTTTCGCTGCTGCTGTTGTTCCTGAGCTGTAGGAGACCCTACATGTTCCTGCAGCATCTGCAGCAGATCTCTGTGGGGTTGCGGCAGAGAGCCAGAGTCGGGCCTGGTGCTGGCGCACGCAGCAGCAGCCGCAGCAGATAAGGTCTGCAGCAGGACTAGCTGTTGCTGCTGTGCCTTTAAAGGAATAGGTAGTGTGACCACGCGCAGCAGCAGCTCCGCGAGTTGCACCTCTTGAGACAGACTCTGAAGCAGCAGGAGGTGCTGTCGCTGCTGCTCCTCTTCTATTGACTTGGTATTTGGCGCACCACCTGCAGCACTAGCGGGATGAGGCCCTCGCAACAGAGTTAAGAAGCTCCCAACAAGAGACCGGGCAATGTGCGTGCAGCCAATTGATATGGAGTGGTGCACCGCCTGCTGCAGCTCGCCCAGCAGCACCGTGCTGGCTGGCTGCTGCTGCGTGGCCCTCCCTTGGGACTTTTTTGCAGGTAGCAGCGATAAACTTTCTTCTGCACGTTTCTCCTGGTGTTGCTGCTGGTGGCAAATGTCCTTCGCCTCCAAGTGGGCGCCAAGTGAAGGAGGCCATTGTGGGGCTGCCAAGTGGTGCAGAGGCAGCGCAGGAGCTTCAGGGTCCACAAGCTGCTGCAGACGCTCCAGCAGCCGCTGCACATTGCTGCTGCTGTGGCAGGCTGGAAGGGGCGTTGCTGTTCCGTGGAGCAGCAGCTGAGGCTCTGCTGCATGATGCTCCCACAGGCTTCCCGTGAGCTCCGGTGTCAGTGCAGCAGTGGCAGCTGCTACAGTGGATTGAGAGGTCAGCAGCAGCAGCAGCCGGCCTTGCAGCTGAGCAAGCAACTGCGGGGAAACTAAGCACCTGCAGCAACTTTGGTCGCTGGTGCGTATGCTGATTTCGTCGCTTTGAACAACTTTCTGGGTGTCCGTGTCGCTGCTGCACAAGCAGCAAAAGCTCTCATCATCTGCGTGCGCATCAGATGCAGTCTCTGCTTGCCTTACCCAAAACACAGAACGCATTTCCTCGGGCTGCAGAGGCAGGCAGCCGATCAATGTCAATCCCCCCGCCCCAGTCGCACCGCCGCAGCTGCTGCTGTTGCTGCTGTCGTTGCTGCTGCTGCTGCTTCTGCAAGTAGTGCAGCTGCCCTGCGCGCAGCTAATAAGCTGCTGCACGATTGCATCACGGGTAGTAAGCGCTGGAGGATTGGGGTGCGGGGCTCCCAGAAGGCTCAAGGCAGCAGCCAGCAGCAAGGCCTGCTCCGCCAAACTGATATCCCCCTCCATTTGAGAAGACACAGAAAGCAGAAAGACTGCAGCAAGCACCGTAGGGTACTGGTGAATAGCAAACAGCCTATAGCAGCGAGCCCAAACGTCCAGACGCTCTTCCACTGGACCCCTGGACTTCCGACCACTGGTGCTGCTGTTCCGAAGCCCTGTGAGGCACTCGGCAACTTCGTGTACTGTCACAAGCTGCAGGCAACTGGTGCCAAGGCCTGCAATGAAAAACGCAGGTAAGAAAGTGCCCCGTTGGCACGAATTTTGGACTTTTTGCTCCCTCTGCTGCTTCGCTTGGTGCCACAAGGGCTCGCCAGGGCTCAAGTGTCACTAGAAAATATGAATTCTACTCTATTAACATTAAGCGCTCAGCTCTGGACCTGACCTGCTAGTCTTGCCCACTGTCTTGCCTCTGCATACTTGCGCTGCTGCAACAACGCCAGCAAAAGCTCGCTGCGCCCCTCTTGCAGAGGCATGTCGACGGTCTGCTGCAGTTGCTGCTGCAGTAGCCTCTGCAACTGCTGCTGCAGCACGGGACTGTCCCCACTGCAGATAGCGGCAGCATGATGCAAAAGACAAAAGCACTGCGAGTAGCCTACTTCATGCAGCAGCTGCAGAAGCTGTTGCATGCAGGGCCCCTGGGCCAGCAACAGCATGCGCAGCAGCTCGCTGCTAACATGCCGAATGTCTGCTGCATGAAGCGTGTACCCTTCTGGCGGTACAGTGTCCCTCGCAGAAGCGTCTACATCTCCCGGTGCATCTGCGCCTGTTTCTGCTGACTTTGGCGCCCCCGCTGCTGCAAATGCCGCTGTGTCTGCTGCTGCTGCAGCTACTGCCTGGTGCATGCTGCGGCGGTAGAGCACATAGCGCTTCAGGGCTGTCACCGCCGTTTTAAAGTGCCGTTGCGAAAAAGCCCTGACGCCGGCACAGTGTGCATGCGCGTGTGGAAGAGTATGTGAAGCTTGTTGAATCAGTTTAGAGAATGCATGCTAGTCTGCCGCAGCAGCAGTATGCAAGTATTTTCTCATATCTACTTTTACGCTTGGGAATTTACCTCAAGAAATGCAAAACATGCATTAGAGGGCTCTTCGGGTCAAAGAGAGAAAAGCCCCGCAGCAGCAGCACGAAGCAACCGGCCTCCCCTAAACTCAGTACAAGACCCCAGAGAGTTTCGGCTGTTGCAGAAACCAGAATGCACTCATCACGAGCTGCAGCACCTGCTGCAGATGCTGCAGCTGCAGCGCCCGTCTGGACCAGCTGCAGCAGGCGAGGAAGCATTTCTTGGTGCTGCTGCTGTGTTGGTAGGACAGCTCCGTGCACCTGCATGCGCTGCAGCCCTGACTGACGCAGCAGCCCAGCAAGCTGCTGCTGCTGCTGCTGCTGCTGCTGCTTTTGATGGTGGTGGTGCTGCGGCAGCAACAGTGCAGCCTGGAGGGCCAGCCATATAGACAGGCACTGCAGCAAACTGCAGTCCGAGAAGCAGCTCGCGTACACCGCAAGGCGAGGGCGGCGCAGCCGCAGAGCCTCCCGCAGCAGCTGCAGGCCCAGCTGCCGCTGCTGCTGCTTCTGTCTCGCCTGCAGCACCAAAGAATCTTCTTATACTGAATTGTGTCCTAGTGATGTAAAGGTAATTAGTAAATAACAGCAGCAAAAACCAACGAAGTGGGAGCCGCAAAAAGCAGAAAAGTGGCAACAGAAACTCAGTTGTAGTGGCAAGCACTAGCAGCAGCGGAAAATTTTCACTGCAGCAGAAGAACAGCAACAGCAACAGGAGTGGCACTGGTCACATCGTACAGCAACAAGGAGGTAGAGAGGGTCTGAATTGCCCCAGAATGACTCCGGTGCTGCTGCAGCAGAACGTGAGTTGCTGCTGCAGCCTATCGCTCTCTTCAGGTGCCCTCGCAGGCAGGGGTCCGTGAAATACCTGCAGCAGCACCGGCAACAGTCAAACTGCCCAATAGTAGAGAGCAGCCGCAGCAACGGGAGCAGCCACAACAATAGCAGTAGCAGCAGCAGCAGCAGCAGCAAAGGGCTCACCCTTCTATGACCCCCCGCAAAGTGTCTTTGGGGCACCGCTGGAGTTCTGCTTCATGAAGCACAGACAGCCAGTGGCCCTTCCGTGCCAACTCATGCAGCAGCGTCAGCGAATGAGGAAGCTCGTGGGCCCTATAGCAGCAGCAGCAGCAGCAGCAACGAAGAAGCAAAAGCTGCAGCATGGAGCGTAGCAGCAGTGTAGCAGCAGCATAAAGGGGGTGTTGGGCTCAGGCAGTGGGAGCAGCAGCAGAGAGAGTTTCCAGCCTAGCATCAGCAGCAGCAGCGATGACATAGAGACTAGCCTGCAGAAATGTGCAACAAGATGCCACGGGTTAGTTGCCTGTCTCTTAATTGCAGCAGTAGCAGCTGCTGCATTCCCAGAAGCTGCCTTTTCTGGGGGGGCGCTGAGGGCCCAAGTGGCTTCTTCTAAAAGGCGAAGAGCTGACAGAAGGTCAGGGGAAGATATGCCCCGGCCGCTTCTGCTGCTGCTGCTCGCGCTGCTGCTGCTGCTGCCAGATTTGGATGAGGGGCGGGGAAAGCCCCGGAAGAGCTGTATGACTGTGGCTGCTGCAGCATCATCACCGGGCACTGCTGCTCTGCGGTTCGTCGCTTCTGCAGCAGAATTTTGCCGCTGCTGCTGCTGCTGCTGCTTCTGGTGCTCGTAAATGCGGCGAGCGGACTGCGCGTCCACTCGCAGAATGGTGGCGTCGATGCCGCATAACTCCAAAAAAAGGAGACAAGAAGAGACAACTCCTTCATCAAGTAAGTTGCACAGCGCCACGTGAACGGCTGTTTCCTGCAGCAGGTCTGCTTGCTCCGGGTCCAGCGGTAGCAGCAGCCCTTCAGAGAAAGTGTTGCCTTCAGCAGCAGGACATGTGCTGCTCCTGCTGCTGCTCCGCCGTGAGCAGCAGCAGCGGCAGCTACTGCGGCTGGCAAGCAGCAAATGAAAGGCAGCAGAGGGACGACCCTGAGAAAGGAAATATGCCACACTGAAGCCCTCGCTGGTGCTGCTGCGGCAGCTGGAGTCAAGAGCAGCAGCTGTAGTTGGTTTTGGCCCATGGACACGTTGCAGCAAAGAAGTAAAGGCTTGTCCATTCAAAAAGGACTGCCTAACAGCCAAAGGTAAGGCTTTTGCCTCTGCTGCTGTTGCTGCTGCTGTTTCTGCTGCTGATCCTTGCTGCTCCAGGCCATTTGCTACAGCAGCAGCCCCTGTCACTGCAGCACCGAGGGTGACACAGCCAGTGGCACTAAAGGAGTCAGCGCCTCCGCCAGAACCAGCAGCAGCAGCTGCTGCTGCAGCAGCAGCAGCAAATACCTCAACTGGCTCCAAAAGAGAACCCACATCAAGCGAACGAAAACACTCTGAGAGTAAATTTAACAAGGACAGGTCTTTTCGCCATGTCTGCATGTCCATTAAAAACCAAGAGGGGTTCTGCTGCTGCTGCGCCTGTTGCTGCTGCTGCCCTTGTCCCCCAAAAGACTGGTAATGGCGTATGCGCCTTTGCTGCTCCAAGACAGAAGCAGCAAAGAGGCAGGTTTTCAGGACCGCAGGCTTCTCCTGAAACCGCGTCTTCCCTTCCTGCTGCTGCTGAACCAGATCTTGCGTCTGCTGCTGCTGCTGCTGTTGCATGCAGTCCACAAAGTATGCCCTAGACAACTCCCTGAAGGGTGCCAGACCAAATCTGAGGAAAAAAACCGAAAACAAAGAGCTAACGAAAAGAGAAAAGAAAAGCAATTGAACAACGAAAGCTTTAGCCAGCAAAAAACAATGGCCGCAAAAGAAACAAAGAGAGCACCAGCAAACGGAAATAAAAGGAGAGAGAACGGAAAGACAAGCCGAGGATGAGAGAAAAAGATATGTCTAAATAAAAGAAGAAATAAACCTAAAATTAGAAACATAAAAGAAAGCACTTAAAAGGGAAGTACTTAGGGGACAACAAATGGCTGCTTGGTGCTGCTCACCGCAAGTCTGCAGGGGAAACAGAAAAGAGGTGCTCCTGCCCCTCGCTGCCACCCCGGGGATCCGCTGCTGCTGCTGCTGCTGCTGCTGTGGTTGCTGCTGCTGCTGTGGCTGCTGCTGCAGCAGGAGGCTGCGGGATAAAGGCCAGCAGTGAAACTAACATGGGCGGAGAGAGACGGGAGACAGCCGACACAGGCAAAAATGGTGTTCCCTCGGAGTCCTTGCAAACAAAAGAGTCCCCTAAAGAAAACGCATTTGCAAAATCATTCAATCGAAATGCTAATATTTAAATTTGAAGCCCTAGAGGAATACACGGAAGAGCTGCAGCAGGCTGCGAGCAGCTGCTGCTAGTTCCGCTGTCCTTGCTGCAGTTGCTACGGCAAGTGAAACGAAACTGCAGCAGCACTAGCAACAACAGCAGCAGCAAACCTCGGGGGTAAAGCTGAGCTGCTGCTTGATGCATTCCTGCTGCCGCCAGCGCGTGGTTTCCCAACCGGCCTAGCAAGGCCACAGTCACCCAGTGCAGGGTGCTGCTGCCGTTGCTGCTTGTGCTGCTGCTGCTGCAGCTGCTGCTATTGTTGCTTCTAGCTCGAATGCTGGCTTTTAAGAGCTGCTGAGCTTCAAAGTCATTCCCCAAACAGAAGTGCTGCGGAGGTGCAAAAGACAGAAAAAAACCATTGAATAGATGAACTTCACACAGACGAGGCAGAGCGAGAGCGGCAGCAGCAACAGCAGCAACAGCAGCAGTATTTAATGTCAGAGAGGCACACAACAAGAGCAAAAGATAAAACAGAAAGGAAGCTCACCAGGAAGCAGTTGCAGCAATTGCAGCAGCAACAGCAGCAACAGCAGCAGCAACAGCAGCAAAAGGCAGCTGAGGCCATTTTCACCTCTAGGTAGGAAAGAAGCAAAGAGGGAAGCGTGTTGGAGAGGCACAGCTGCATGACAAAGAGGTGAAGAGGAGACAGAGACCCCACAGGCAGCATTTCGGCCGCCGCCTCGAGCTGCGGCTGCTGCTGCTGCTGCCGTTGCTGCTGCTGCGGCGGCAGAGACTGCTGCTTCCTAAACAGTCGGCCAGCCTTCGCGTGTCTCTGGAGCAGCAAAGCCAGAACTGTGTCGTCATGCTCTGTACCCGCTGCTTCCGCTGCTGCTGCTGCTGCTGCTGTTGGAGCCTCTAAAAACAGACCTCGCCTTGCAAGCTGCTGCAGCAGCAGCTCGTCAAGGAAGACCGACTCCCCCCCTTCTCTGCGTCTTCGTAGAAAGGAAAGGATCCGCTGCAGCAGCGCGAGCCTCTTTACCTTGCCTTTGCTGCTGCTGCTGCTGCTGCTACTGGCAGCAGCAGTAGCCAGTTTAAGGCGCCCCAAAGGGTCGCAGGTAACAGTGGGTTGCAGCGGCAGCTCAGCCACGCAAAGGGCCACCCCCCGCCAATCACAATGCGCCAGACAAAAAGAGAAAAGACATTTCCAGACCAAGGCACTCTTGATGCCTTCAGAAATGCCGAGATACCGAGCAGCAACCTCCCACAGTGTGTGTAGCCCTTGCTGCTGCTGCTGCTGCTGCTGCGGCTGAGGCTGGCGTTTTTGGCTGCAGCTGCGGCGCGAGGGAGACCGCAGATTGTGCACGAGCTGCACGTGCCGCTTCTCAGCAAATATGCGCAAAATGCTGCTGGGTTTGAGAAGAGACAACTCGTAAAGAGACAGGCTCATGTAGCCGCCAAGAGATGCACTGGCAGCAGCAGCTGCTGCTGCTCTTGCTGACGCACTTCTCCCGCCGGGGGGCGCAGCAAAGACAGACAGCAGGTCCGGCTCGCTCGCTATCAAGCGGCTGCATTCTGAGCAGGTCCCCCTGAAGGCACGCAGCAGCAACAGCAGCAGCAGCAACAGCAGCAGCAAAAGCAGCAGCAACAGCAGCAGCAACAGCAGCAGCAGCACAAGGCAGGATACAAGGGGCTACAGAAGTGCACCGGCTGGTCAAGTACTGATACTTTTGTCCCTCATTTATGTTGTTGTTCAAACAAATGCAAATAGGCAAAATAACTTGCTCAAGAAAGAAAACGAAAGCAGCACAGTACAGACACTGACACGGGCGCTGCCCAAACAACAGCAGCAGCAACAGGAAGCAATTCGGGGGCAAACAAGGAGACAAAAAGGGATTTTTGAAAACTAATTGTAATCGGAAGAACAATCTAACTGCTATGGGATTGTGTCTTGCATTTATTTTGAAGTTTCTGATGGTTTTTTCTTGGCAGCATATATTTATCTGGTTTGTTGCTGTGTCTGTGCTGCGCCTTGCCTGAGATTCGCCCGCAAGAGGAAACTGTGCTGTTGCTGCTGCTGCTGCTGCTGGTGAGAGTCCGCTGCTGCAGCAGTTGCTGCTTGGTGCAGCTGCAGCACGTCAGCCTCTACTTCAGTTGCGGCCTTCCACTTGCGCCCTCCGTGGAGTGTTGTATTGCTGCCGCCCGGGCTCTGGGACAGCAGCAACTGCTGCTGCAGCAGTTCCTGCTGCGGATGCAGCCCTTCATGGCCAACACTGCAGTCACGGCTACAGCTCTGGGCAGCAGCAGCAGCAGCAGCCGCGAAACCCGAGAAGCAGCACTCGGCGAGGTCTGGTACCTCCCCGGAGCCCATATGGGCCCAGGCCTGAAGCACAGAAACAGCAACATTGGTTGCTGTTGCTGCTGCTGCAGAGGAGCTGCAACATGGAGTTGCAAATGCCTGCAGCGCTGCTGCTCCAGTTTGTAGTCAGTGCCTGGCGATCCACTGCAGCACGCCTGTAAAGGCAGCGGCAGCAGCAGCAGCAGGACAGCCACCCGCACCGCCACCACCAATAGCAACGTAAGCAGCAGCAGCAGCAATGTGGAAAAAGAGGAGAGTGGCAACATATTATTGTTTATGATAGATCAAGACGAAATTGAGGCGAGCTGCACACTGCTGGTAGCCAGTCTAGATGCCGGCAGCAAAACGTGACAGCAGCAAAAAGTAGCAAGCAAACTGCATCACGCGGGAAACAGCACCATCAGCAGCAGCGGCTGCTGCAGCAAAACAGCAGCACCAAGAAGTCTGTACCCTGAGAGCCTCTTTAGGATATCTTTCCGGAGTGAAAACAGGAGGTGCTTCTGCTGCCTCAGCTTTGCTGCACCCTGAAGAGGCCAGAAGCAGCAGCAGCACCAGCAGCAGCAGCACCAGCAGCAGCAGTTACGGGGCGGCGCGCCTCAGAACCCACAACTGCATGCAGAGAAACCCCCAGGCCGTGTGGGCGTTGTATGGCAGACTCCCTGCTGTTCCCTCCATCTTCCATGTTTTAAAATATATTAATTATCCTTTTCTGATAACTGTTTTTGTGCCTGCGCTAGTTGATGCGTCTTTATTTCCTTTGCTGCTGCTGGTGCTGATTTAGCAGCAGCAGCTGCCGCTGCTGCTGTTAGCTTTTTTGTCTCAGCTGTTCGTCTATCGCTGCGACTGCGCGCATCTGCTGCTGCTTCCTTTTTCAGGTTTTGTGCTTTTTGCTGTTTGCCATAATTTATCTTTGTGTCATTTTCGCTCATAATTTCTATCTCCGAGGGTCACTCTTGCCTGTGAAGAAGCTTCTGTCGCCGAGCGTCGTGTGCTGCTGTGTCTGCTGCTGCTGCTGTGTCTGCTGCTGCTGCTGCTGCTGCTGGAGAATTTGCCTCCGTACTCGCAGCGAGACATAGCCCTCACACAGCGCCCCAGCAATGATGGCTGCGCTGCCCCCGGCGGGCCAGCAGTCCTCTGGAGCATCTGCACCTGCAGTAGGGAACTGGCTGCTGCTGTTGCTGCTGCTGTTGCTGCTGCTGCTGCCCAAGCTCAGCGTATCTCTTGCTGTGTCTCTGCTAGGACCTTCAGTTGGAAGTGCCACGCAACTTGCATCATCTTCTGTTGCAGCGGCCCCTGTGGCTGCTGGTGCAGCTGCTGCTGTGTCTGCTGCTGCGGCGTCTGCTGCTGCTGCTGCTATGGAGGAATATCTCCTGGCCAGCTCAGCCTCGTAAGAAGGATTCGTGAAGAGCAGCTCCAGGACCTGCAGCAGCAAACACATCGGTGCAGCAGCTGTGAGATGCGGGCGTTCCTGGCTACTTGCAGCAGCGAATCGAGGAGTAGCGACTGTCCAGTTACCGCACGCAGCAGCAGCAGCACCAGCAACAGCAGCAGCAGCAAATCAGGACCTGCATAATGCGGATCAGCTTCATGTGCGCAGGCTGCAGCTGCTTCTGGTGATAAAGGTGTCGCAGCAAACGGCAGCGAACAGGGGTGCGCGTTGTCAGCAGTGCAGCCCGTAGACAGAAGCCAGGAATGTCCGCCTGCAGGAGCAGCAGCAGCAGCAGCAAAGACAGAAACAGAGGATGAAAATGTAGTGAAATGAAAGCGACCGCCCAGAAGTACCCCGTGTTGCTGCAGCGAAGTGGCAGCGGCAATAGTGGCTGCAAGCCGCAGCACCGGCGAGCAGCAGCAGCAGCAGCAGCAGCACTGACGAACAGCAGCACCAAAAGGCAACTCAGCTCCTATAACTGAGGCCGCCTAACAGCACTAGCAACAGCAGATAAGAGCCGCAAAGAATAGTACACCAGAAACGGGAGGGGGCAGCAGCAGCAAAAGACAGCAGCGGCAGCAGCAGCACCTGATGCTGACCCCGATTTGGCGCAGCATTTGCAGCCCCACGAAGAATAGCTCCGCCTGCTGGCAGCAGAAGAGCCTGTAGGCCATTCGGTTAGCCACTTGCTGCAGAAGGTCCATCGCAGATACACGATGCTGCTGCTGCTGCAGCTGCTGCTGCAGCCACAACAAACCTGTGCTGATGCGTCCACTCAGCAGCGTTTCCCTGACAACAGTTTCTATGGAGGCTTCAGGGCCCCATGGCACTTCGGAATCTTTTTGAGTCACAGCGAATCTTTCTTGTTGCTGCTGCTGCTGCTGCACCATGTCTGTGCGCAGCAGCGTCACCTGCTGCTGCTGTTGCTGCTGCTGGATTGACTGCTTTTGCGCATCGGCAGCTGCCGATACGCGTTGCTGCAGCCACCTCAAAAGCTGCACGTATAGCGCAAGTTCTGAGAGCTCGTCAGTTAGCTGCTGCTGCTGCTGCTGCTGACTGTTGGGTACAGCAGCAGCTGCTGCTGCTGCAAGGTCAATCTTCGCCAGCACCCGCACGTCGGTGAGTGAAACAGCAAACCGCAGCAGCCGCAGCAGCAAACGCGAGCTAAAGCCTATATCTAGCATTGATGCTGCTTCGCACTGCAGCAGAACATCTGCAGGGGGTCTTGCTGCTACCACTGCTGCTACGGCTGCTGTTGCTTCTGTGTTTGTTGCTGCACGCCAAGGAACAACCAAAGACACCAAAGACGCCGGGAAGGCAACGCTGATCTCGTTGCTGCTGCTTCTGCTGCTGTCGCTGCTGCTGCTGCTGTGCACTTGCCTTACGTTGCGGCGATCCCTCAGCTGGTGCAGCTCGGCCGAGCACTGTTGCTGCTGCTGCTGCTCCTGATACCGGTGTAGCGTCTGCAGCAGCAGCAGCGCATGCTGAGCAACAGCAGTGGACTCATAGATGAGAGGCGCAGCCGCAGCAGTGCCGGCACCTGCTGCAGCTGAAGTGGCGGCAGCAGCAGCAGCAGGATCAGCGCGCAGTTCTGCTGCTGCAAATGCCAAAGGCAGCGCCTCTGCGCTGTATCCATTGAAGACAAAAACCATCAGCAGCCGCATGGCTATCATTTGCTGCTGCTGCTGCAAGAGAGCTAGGGCCTCTTGCATGCGCTTGAGGTCTCTGCAGCGGAGCGACAGCTGCAGGAGCAGCAACGCGACTTGACTGCTATCAAGGCCATTCTGCATGCAAAAGGCTGCTGCTGCTTGTGGCCCTTCCATCAGCAGCACACGAGACAGCAGCTCCAGCGTGCTGCTGCTCCCCACAGCAGCAAACAGCAAGCCGCTGGGGTGCCGCAGCAGCGCAGCACGGCAGCAGCAAGAAACGATCCCCAAACCCCTTCCCATAGAGACGCACAGCTGCACTGGCAGCTCCCCGCGGGGCAGCTCTTGCTGCTGCTGCTGCTGCTTCTGTCTGCCGCCTTTGCTGCTTTCTCGCCCCCACGGCGAGAACGGGCTGCTGCTGGGAGCGCCCTGTGCAGCAGCAAGTGCAGAAGCAGGTGAAGCAGCAGCTGCAGAAGCAGGTGCAACAGAACCAGATGGTCCAAAAAACGCTTTTGTGCCGCCGTCGCAGCCAGAAAACGGCCACTTGATGAGCCAGCACCTGTACGAGACGCTGCAGTAAGAGCCTCTGCTGCTGCTGCTGCTACTGCTGCTGAGTTCCCAGCTGCTGCTGGGCCTATTGCTGCTGCAGCAAGAAATACCTTCAACGAAAATGAATGCATCGCTTGGAAAAATGCGCAAGCGTGTGGTACGATAGCAGCAGCAATGGTGGCTGTTGCTCTCTTCAACTCCGCGGTTGCTGCAGCTGCTGCTGCACTTGCCGTCGCCGTTGCTGCTTCTGCTGCACTCGCCGTCGCTGCTGCTGCTGCTGCTGCTTGGCGGACCACCTGAAGCTCCGCGCTGACCGGAGCTCCCCGTAGTCTGCAGTGACAGGACCTCATCAAGCAGCAAAGGCGTGTTGCTGCTACTGCTGCTGCTGCTGCTGCTTCTGCCGCAGTGGAAAGGCAAAACTGCTGTGTACAGCCAGGGGGGCCGCGCCTCCATCATTGCACGCTGGCGCTGCGCCTGCTGCAGCCTTGCAGCTGTTTCATGAAGCCGTTGAATCCGTGTTTGCCGCTGCTGCTGCTTTTGGTGCTGCTGCTCGTGTTGCTGCTGCTGCTGCTCACTGGCAAAGGAAGCCAGCAGCTCAACGAGCTCCCCATCGCCGCAGCAAGAGAGGCCGCCAGCTGGCGCGTCATCAGCAGCTACTGCAGCACCCTGCATACAGCAGCAGCCCCAGCAGCAGCAGCAGCAGCAGCAGCAGCAGCATATGCAAGCATTGCTGCTCTATACGGCGACTCGCTTATATGAAAACAAACTCCCTGTGTCTATGTCTTTCCTGCCGCAGAAGGAGCAACAGCTGCTGCTGCCGCTGCTGCCGTAGCAGCAGCAACAGCCTCAAAAGCTGCAGTGGAAGCGGCATCAGCAGCAGGAGCAGCAACAGGATTTCTAGCACCAACTGCAGCACTGGCAGCGTAGTAGCAGCAACGGCAACAACTGCAGCAGAGTCAGCAGCAGCAGCAGGAACAGCAGCAGATTCGACATCAGCAGCAGCTTACCAAGGCGCATGCATCCATCAAAGTCTCAAGCTCAGCTAGAAGGGGACTTGCATCTGCTGCTGGGCCTCTAGTGCTGCTTCTGGAGGGCTGCAGCTGCAGCAGGTGCAGCGGGAAGTCTTGCTGCAGCAGCTGCACCTCTCGCCACGCCTGCTGCCCGACAGGCTGCTGCTGGAGCTCGTAGGGAGGCAGCAACCAAGACACTTGCTGCTGCTGCTGTTGCTGCTGCTCCTTCAGCTGCTGCAGCTCTACCCTTGCTGCAGGCCAGCTAAAGGCTTTGCTGTTTCCATTCGCTGCTTCACTGCTGCGGCAGAACCCTTCGTACTGCTGCAGCAGCTGTTGCTGCTGCAGCAGCAAAAGCGCGCGTGTCTCTTGCTGCAGCAGCGCTAGCTGCAGCTCTTCACAGAGCTGCTGCGCCGCCTGCTGCCTGTCTATCTGCTGCTGCTGCTGCTGGTGTCGGTGCTGCTGCTTTTTCACGACAACCTGCTGCACGAAGCGAAGAGCCTCAGGGGAGACAAATACAATGGCACTCTGTGTGCTGTTGCTACTGGTGCTGTCGCTACTGTTGCTGCTGCTGTTGCTGCTGCTGCTGCAGCTGCTGTTAAGTGACGAGAGCCCAGCAGGCAAAATGGGGTCCCCTCGTCTTACTGTTGCTGAGATAAAGGCGCATGCCTTGAGCAGCTGCTTGTACACTTTCGCAGGCGTCGCAGCAGCAGCAGGTGCAGCAGCAGCCGATGCAGCAGCAGCAGATGCAGCAGCAGCGGGTGCAACAGCTGCAAGCGCAGCAGCAGAAGCAGCTGCAGGTGCAGCAGCTGCAGCAGCTCCAGCAGCAGGAGATGCAGCAATTGGCAGGCGTAAAGCCAGGAGGCCAAAAGCTGCTGGGAAAGCAGAAAGCGCAGCAGCAGCTGGCAGCAGCTGCTTCCTTAGAGGGAGCCCTTCTGCTGCTCTCTCCCTCTCGCCGCAGGGAGCGCCTCCCATGGTGTTTGCTGATGCGTTGCCCCAGCTAGCTGCTGCTGCTGCTGCAGCTGCTGCTGCAGCAAAGTAAACCCTCAAAGCAACAACACGAAGACAGTTTCTGCTGTCTCCAACGACCAGATAAAGAGAGTCTTGGCTTACGCGCACAGACAGCAGCACCACCGGCAGCTCTTCTGCTGCTGCTGCGACGCAGCAGCAGCAGCAGCAATGGCAGCAGCAGCACTGCTTGCTGCCGACGGAGTTTTTCCCCTCGCCGGTCAGGCGTTCACCGCTATTTTGCTGAGATAGCCGTTGCTGCTTTTTCTGCTGCAGCTGCAGCTGCTGCTGCTGCTGCTGCTGCTGCTGCTGGGGGTCGTAGAGAGGCAGCTCAATTGCATGCACTGCCACTCCTGCAGAAACACTCCAAATGAGGACTTGCTGCAGCGGCGGCGCCGTTAGGGCGTACAGGTAAAAGGAGCAGCAGCACACATCGACAAACCGCTGCAGCGGCAGCTGCCTGCTGCTGCTGCTGCTGCTGCTGCTGCTGCTGGAAGCAGCAGCAGCGGGAAGTAACACAGGCTGCTGCAGCAAAAAGCGGCGCCTTAGAAAGACGCCAGATGCGCCAAGCTGCAGCCGCAGACACACAGCATCATTTAGCAGCAGCAGCAAATCGCTGCGCCCGCTCACCAGCAGCCTCCAAGTCTCGCTGCTGCTGCTGCTGCTGCTGCCATATGGTGATGCCGCAAGATCTGCTTCTCTCTGCTTCTGCTGAGGGGGGCGGGCGAAGGGGTCTGCGAGGGCACTGAGGACACTGAGGGGAAAAGAATACATTAGAATGCAATTGCTGCTGCTGCTGCTGCTGTTGCTGCTATCGCCGTTGCTTTTACTGCTGCTAAGCTCCTTCTCTAAGTCCCACTGCAGCAGCAATAAAGTGTCTCCCTGAATATCTGTAGCATCAACAGAGGAAACTCCCTGCCAGAATCTGCTGCTGCTGCTGCGCCTCTCCCTCTCCTGCTGCTGCTCCTGCTGCCGCTGCTGCTGCTGCTGCTGCTGCTCCTGCCGCTGCTGCTGCCGGTGCTGCTGCTGCTGGCTCCTATCCCCCCAGCCCTGGCTGGTCCTGCCGCCGCTGGTTCTGCTGCTGCTGCTTGCTGCTGCTGCTGCTGGCTGCTGCTGCAGCCCGCCGCGAACGAGTCCCCAGTCTTTCTGAGCCTTGAGTTGCTGCTGCAGCAGCAGCTGCAGCAGCAGCATGTCCGTTTCCTTGCTTCCATTTGTTCTAATTTTTGTTTCTTTTTAAATTATTTTTCCCTTTCTTTCTCCCTTTGTTTCTTTATCTCTTCAGCCCGTTATGCAGCGTTTCTTGGGCTCCCACCTTTCCCCCTTGCTGCTCCCAGCAGCAGCTGCAGCAGCAGCAGCAGCTGCTGCTGCAGCAGCGGGAGCTCCTTCTTCGTGTCCCCACCAGCGCCATTTTGCTGGTGCCAATTTCTTACAAAAGTTTTCTGCTCTGGGGGCCCCCCCACAGTCCCTGAAGCCTCCAGGGGTCCCCCAGGGGGCCCCTGCTGCTGCTGCTGCACCTAAAGGCATATTTGACACTTTGATGTCCATAGAGCGCAAGGTATGTCTTGCTGCTGCTGCTGGTGCAGCTGCTGCTTTCTACTACTGCTACTGCTGCTACTGCTGCTACTGCTACTGCGTCCTACTACTACTGCTGCTGCTGCTGCTTCTACTGCTGGAGCTGCTGCTGGTTCTGCTGCTGCTCCTGCTACTACTACCACGGCTGCTGCTGCTGCTTCTGCTGCTGCTGGTCCAGGCGCTGCTGCTGCTGCTGCTGCTGCTCCTGGGCTTCTGACCAGTGGTCACGAGGCCATCGTGGCCGTGGCTTTCATTTTAAAATCTTTTTATTTTTATTTTTAAATTCTTTTTTAATCTTTTAGGGAAGAGAGGCTGTCTCTTCTTTGGTGGACCGCGAAGGCCGGCAGCAGCAGAAGCAGCAGCTGCTGCTGCAGCAGTTTTACGTCTATTACATTAAGCAGCTGATGGCCAAAGAAGGGCTTTTCGCCCTGGAGGACTTCCTCACACTCAAGCGGGTGCTGCTGCTGCTGCTGCTGCTGCTGCTTCTATCGTATCGTTGTGGAGCCGCGTACCAGCCTATGCTGCTGCAGCAGCAGCAGCTGCTGCTGCTGCTGCCAGCCCATCTTCGTTTACCTCCTTGATAATTTGCCTGTTCCCGTGTGCCTGTTGCTGCCGCTGCCGTGCTGCCCTCGTCGCTGCTGCTGCTGCTTGCGCCGCTGCTGCTGCCACGCTGCTGCTGCTGCTGCTGCTGCAGCGGCTGCTGGCGTACCTGGAGGCCTGCGAAGACGAGCTGGGGGGCCTCCGGCGAAAGGCGGGGAGGAAGCTGGAGGGTTTAGGAATGAAGAGGTTTGGGCCTGCTGCTTCTGCGGAGGCGCAGCAGCTGCAGCAAGAAAGTAAAAAGCTCCTAAAAGCATCAAATAAAAGCCTTTTTCAGCAGCTTTTTAGACACTTTATTCGACTTTTCCTCCGCAGCAAATGGGGGCAAACTTTCAAGGAAAGAAATCCCAATTTTCTGCTGTTTTTCCGAAAAAAATACCCTGGGAGCGACTTTTCGGGGTTTTCCAGCAGCAAAAGAATGCCCATAAACCATTTTTTAGGGTTTTCGAATTTAAATTAATTAATTAAATTAAATTAGTTATATAAATAGAGTAAGATGATTCAAATTTCCCAAGTTTTGCAAGTTCACAAATCATAATTAACTCCAATTGATGCGCGCTCGCGGGCTCCCCTGCTGCTGCAGCGCGCAGCTTAAACCCTAAACCCTAAACCCTAAACCCTAAACCCTAGCTGAGGAGTCCAGGGCCTGCGCTGCCTCTCTTCTCCGACCCTAGTGCTGAACCCCACCGCCAAACCTCAAACCCCAAACTCCAAACCCTGAACCCCAAACCCTAAACCCCAAACCCTACACCCTAAACCCTGTGTGTGTTTGCTGCGTGCAGTTGAAATCCTGGAGTGTCTGTCTCCTTCGGAGTTGAGTCTTTGCTGCGCCTCTGCGCTGTCCCCTTTCAGCCGCAAAGCAGTAGCAGCAGCAGCAGGAGTGTCTTTGAAAAAAGTTGAAGAGTTGCTGCTGCAGTTCGCCACCATGCAGGTCAAACCCTAAGCCCTAAACTCTAAACCCTAAACCCTAAACCCTCGTTATTGCGGATCCAACGCCTCCGGCGTGGACGGCGCGGAGCCGGTGGTCGCGCTTGTACAGCTGCTCCTGTTGCTGCTGCTCGTGTTGTTGCTGCTGCTGTTGCTGCTTTTGCTGCTGTTGCTGCCGTTGCTGCATGCGTCTTAGAACACTTGGCTTGGGTAAATCCAATAGGGCTGCTACTGCTGCCACAGCTGTTGTTGCTGCTGTTGCGACTAATCCTGCTGCTTCTGCTGCCCTTGCTGCTGCTGCTCGGGAGAGTGCTCGTGTCTCTATAGCTCCCGCTGCTGCTGCTGCTGCTGCTGCAGGGAGATCGCACTTGGTTTATGCGCCTACTGGAAATGCGCCGCCCGCTGCCGGGCTCTTTTGAAGACCGGCATCTTCTAGCAGAGACAGACAGACCCTACGGTCTGCCTTTGGTGCTGCTGCTGCTGCTGCTGCTGTGGCTGCTGCTGCTGCTGCTGCTGCTGTTGCTGCTGCTGCTGGCCTTCTTGTGGGTGCGGGTGCTGCTGAGTGCACCGCGCAGCAGCTAGCTGGGCTCATTGCATAGACAGCTAGCTGCAGGTCGTTTGAGCGTTTGGCGCTGCATGGGATCTTGCTGCTGCTGCTGCTGCTGCTGCTGCAGAATTGCGGCTGCCTTATGGTGAAAAGTTTTACAACTATGAAGTGGAGAAGACGCGGCGGCTGCTGGGAATGAGGGGAGATGGCAGAGGAGACTACAGGAGATACAAAAATGAAAGAAAGTACACAGCTGCTGCTGCTGCTATTGCTGCTGCTGCTGTTGCTGCTGCTGCAGCTGCAACTGCTGCTGCAGGCAGCGCTGCTGTTTATTTCCATTCTTTGTTTGTCTCCATCTTAGCGTCTCTTTTGGACCCCATTTCAGCTGCCACGTGCCTCGCCCTCATCCCCTTATCTGCTGCTGCTGCTGCTGCTGCTGCTGCAGGCTGGCTATTCGGTGCCGCCTCTACCACCCCAAGCCGCGGCTGTGGAGGGACCGCTGGCTCTTTTTTGGGGACTTCTTTGCGGACCCCTACAGCAACTTTGCTGCTCGGAGGCAGTACCTGCAGCAGCAGCGGCTGCAGCAGCAGCAGCAGCAGCAGCAGCGCCGACAGCAGCAGCTGCAGCCGCTTCCTAAAGGAGTAGGCATCAAGCGGAAGCGCACGCCACTCGATGAGCTGCATGCAGCCTTTGTGCGGCGGCTGCCGCAGCATGACCCGGAGCTGCTGCAGCTGCTGCAGCGAGCTGCAGCAGCAGAGCAGCACAAGAGGCTGCTGCTCACAGGGGAGAAGAGACAAGCTGCAGCAGCAGCAGCAGCAGCGGACCCAGACAGCAGCAGCGAAGGGCCTGATCGAACGGACAATTACTTGCTATAAGCAGTGCAGCCAGCAACAGCAGCAGCAGCAGATGCTGCTGCAGCAGCAGCAACGGCAACAAGTGTCGAAGCTGCACCATGAGGTGGTGCTCTGTGATACACGTGAAAATGTTGCAGCAACAGCAGCAACTGCAGCAGCAGCAGCTGCTGCTGTTGCAGCAACGGCAGCGGCAGCAGCAGCAGGAGTTGCTGCTGCTACAGCTGCAGCAGGAGAGTCGTGTTCCTTTTCGTGTAGTATGTGCTGCGAAGCAGCAACTCGGGATCTGGCGTAATCTCTTTTTTAATACTTTGCTGCTTCACTGTTTCTAATTGTTGCAGCAAATGCAGATGCAAATAGATACTGCAGCAGCAATAGCAGCAAGAGCAGCAACAACCGCAGCAGCAACACGCTGGCAGCAACGGCAGCAGCAACAAGAAAGCAGCAACCACAGCAGCAACAACGCATTAGCACCGTGAGCTGCAACAGCAGCAGTAGCGGTAGCAAGACTAACAGCAGCAGCAGCAGCAGAGGTAGCACCACTAACAGCAGCAGCAGCAGCAGCAGTAGCAACCTTAACAGCAGCAGGAGCAGCAAAAGAAACAGCCGAAGAACCACAGGCCAAATTCAGTTTCCTTAATCAAGTTGAAAGTATGTAAATAAACAAATAAGCGAATAAATGAATAAATAAATAAATTGCTTTACTATTTATTTATTTATTTATTTATTTATTTGTATTTTAAAGATGCAACAAATAGCCCTGCGGGTCTTTTCGGGTGTCTTTACAGCAGCAAGTTCTTCATTGTCTTTTTTTGCTGCTGAATGCACTCAAGTTATTTATTTTTATTTAGGTTATTTACTTTATTTATTTTATTTATTTTATTTATTTTGTTTATTTTGTTTATTTTGTTTATTTTATTTATTTCATTTATTTTCTTTATTGAATTGTGCAGCAGGCATTCTGGGGGTGTTTGAAGAGGTGGATCTTTCGCTGCTGCTGCTGCTGCTGCTGTTCTTCGTCGTCATGCGGCAGCTGCTGCTGCGGCGTCTGCTGCTCGTTCCCTCGCTCTTGCTGCTGCTGCTGCTGCTGCTGAGGTTTTTTCTGCTGCTGATCCTGCGGGCCTGCCTGGCGCTGCTCCTTCGCCTTTTCTTCCTTTGGCTGCTGCTGCTGCTGCTGCTGCTGCTGCTTGTTGTCCTTGGGTTTCTGCTCTGCTGCAGGACTAGGGCCTTTGGCCGCTGCTGCTGCTGGCTGCGCAGTAGCAGCAGCAGTACCAGGCGCAGCAGCAGGTGCAGCAGCAGCAGCAGCAGCAGCATTGGGTGTTGCTTCTGCCTTTTGCTTTTCCTTAGCTCCCCCGCTGGCGCCGGCGCCCTGCTGCTTTGTTTCATTCTGCTTCTGCTGCTCCCCCTCAGCAGCAGCAGCAGCTGCTGCTGCAGCAGCAGCAGCAGCATTTTCTGTTGAGGTCCTGTGGATCTCTTGATTGCTTTTGCTGCTCTGCTTTCTGCCTGCATGCGCAACTGTCTTTCCCCTTGACCAGCGCCGGATGCTGAGGCTAGGGTTTTTGTGGCTCTCTTTTTCTTGCTGCTGCTGCTGCTGCTGCTGCTGCTGCTGCTGTGGCTGCTGCTGCTGCTGCTGGCTGAGTGTTTCGTATCCATTGTAGACATATTTGCCTGTCTTGGGGTCTCTGCCCACGGCGTTCTCGAGTGTCTCCTTCTTCCCCTTGTTTGCTGCTGCTGCTGCTGCTGCTGCTGCTGGTTGTCTCTGCATGCCCGGCAGCAAATCGAGCACGTTGTATGCAGCATCTGCTGCTGCTGTTTTATCGTATCCGTTGTACGTATATCTGCAGCCGCCTCCGCTGCTGCTGCTGCTGCCGTTGCCGTTGCCACAGCTGCTGCTGCCACTGCTGCTGCTGCTGCCACTGCTGCTGCTGGTGCTGCTGCTGCCACTGCTGCTGCTGCTGCTGCTGTTTTGCTGCTCCTTGAATGCTTGTGCTGCCTTTTCGTCTTTTACCCAAACTTCGAATCGGAGTGTCTCTGTGTTGAGGTAGTCCAAGAAATCTGCTGTTACAGGTTGCTGCTGCAGCAAAGTGCAGTATTTGAAGTCGACTTCTGCTGTTGCTGCTGCTGCTGCTACTGCGGGCCGCAGCGTTGCCGTCGCTGCGGCCCTCGGGGTCGTCGCTGCTGACGAGCCTGCCCCTGCTGCTGCTCCTGCTGCTGCTGCTGCTCCTGCTGCTGCTGCTGCTCCTGCTGCTGCTGGAGTCTCGTAAGGCTCTTCGGCAAGGTATGGATAAAAGCGCACAAAAAGCTGCTGCGCATTTTCTACGGGGAGACCAGTGGCTTTGCCTATTTTGACTTGATAATCTGAAAACAAATAAATAAATAATAAATAAATAAATAAATATATAAATAAATACATAAATAATAAATAAATAAATAAATACATGAATAAATAAATACATAAATGAATACATAGATGAATAATAAATAAATAAATAAATAAATAAATAGTAGCGAATAAACAAACGAATAAATAAGCAAACAAATAAGTAAATATATGAACAAACAAACAAATAAATAAATAACAAATAAATAATATACAAATAATAAATAAATAATAAATAAACAATAAATAATTAATAAATCTGGACTTGCATAAATTGCTGCCGATATACACTAAACTACGCAAATAAATAAGCAAATAGATAATAAATAAATAAATAAATAATAAATAATAAATAATAAATAATAAATAAATAAATAGATAATAAATTTGGACTTGCATAAATTGCTGCCAATTAGGTCTTGGGGATTTTCTTTAATTTCTTCATCTGGAATTTCCTGGCCTTCGCGAGTCACTGGAAAAACCCCAACTTCAATCTGAAAATTAAAATCAAAATTTATTTATTTATTTATTTATTCATTTGTTTATCTATTTGTTTATTTATTTAATTTGTTTGTTTTTTGTTTAATTTGCTTTGAATTGGGTCCCTGCGAGGTATCTACCAGAAACGGCTTTCCAGCGATCTCCCTAAACCCTAAACCCTAAACCCTAAACCCTAAACCCTAAACCCTAACCCCAAAAACCTACCCCCTAAACCCTAAATTTCAGCGCTCTGCCCGTAAAACCTAAGCTCCAGCCCTTAGTCCGCAAACCCCAGCTCCCAAGCCCCACCCTCTAAACCCTAAACCCTAAACCCTAAACCCTTGCCTGTCCAGTTGGCCTGGCCTCTGTGTCGAAGAGCTTGACAGTGGCCTCGTTTTGCAGCTGCAGCGCCAAGGGTTTTAAATACAAGTCCCCAGCCCCCACGAGGGTTGTTTCTGGAAAAGGTTCAAAAAAAGGGTTTTCTTCGTCAGTTAGTCCTGAAAACAAATACATTTTAGCTCACTTTGCTTCGCTGCACCAGCACCAGCAGCAGCTGCTGCTGCTGCTGCGCTGGCAGCTCCAGCTGCTGCTGCTCAGTAGTTTGGTCGGTTTTGTTTCGGTGCTTCATCTTTGCTAGCGCTGCAGCAGCAGCTGCAGCAGCTGCAGCAGCAGCTGCAGCGGCTGCAGCGCTGCCAGCAGCAGCAAAGGCAACATAGGCAGCAACAGCAGCAGCAGCCGCACTGCAGCAGCAAAGAACCATATGGCAGCGACAGCTGCAACAGCAGCAGCAACAACAGCAGCAACAGCAGCAGCAGCAGAAGCCGAGACAACTACAGCAGCAAGAAGCAACACAGCATCAGCTGCAGCAGCAACGAACCACGTAGCAGCAGCAGCAACGACAAGGCGCGTTACAGCTGCAGCAGCAACAGCAACTACAGCAGCAAATAACTAAGGGGCAGTAGCAACAAACTACGCAACAACAGCAACAGCAAGAAGAACTGCAAATAATGCAGAAGCAGCAGGAGCAGCAGCAAAAGCAGCAGCTGCAGCAGAAACCACATCAAAACTAGCAGCAGCAGCAGACGCAATAGCGAAAACAAAGCATCAACACCACTAGCATCCGCAGCAGCAGCAGCATCCGCAGCAGCAGGAACATCCGCACCCGCAACAGCAGCAGCAGCAACAGCAGCAGCAGCAGCAGCAGCAGCAGCATTACCTGCGAGGAAGGCGTTGGGGTCTGGGGCTTCGAGCCACTTGTCGAAGAGTTCCCTCATGAGGATGAGGCGGTCTTCGAAAGCAGCAGCAGACCAGCAGCAAATTCGAAAACCCTTCAGCAGCAAAGAGACACTCACGACTGTCTCCTTTTTCTTCACTGACACGCGAGTCTGCAGCAGCGGGCAGCACTCGTAGCCCAGCCCCAGCTCCGCAGCTATCACGTTCGCCTCCCGCAGCAGCGGCAGCAGCTGCAGCACAGCAGCAGCAGCAGCAGCAGCAGCAGCAGCAGCAGCGGAGGCGCACGCGGTTCAGCTTCTTTCGCCACGCGGCTCTCCCAGAGCGCCCCAGGACCAAGTGGAGAACCCGCCTTCAAAGATTTGCTGCGGCCTAGGGTTTAGGGTTTAGGGTTTAGGGTTTAGGGTTTAGGGTTTGGGGTACTCTGGCGAGCTGCTCGTTGAGCAGCATGAGGTCCCCCTCCTCTTGTCGCCTTTTGAGTTCTTTAATTTCAAGTTGTCTTTTTTCTGTCTCCAACTTTTTTTGTTCATTTAAAAATTCTTCTTTTACTTTCTGCAGCTGCTCCTCGTTGTTCTTCTGCTCAAGAGCCTGCAGCTTTGCTTCGTACTCCTGCAGCAGCAGCAGCAGCAGCAGCAGCAGCAGGGGTCGCCGTAGCAGCGCAGCAGATTACTAGCAGCAGCAGCAGTAGCGGAAAGGACACAAGTGGCAGCCGCAGCCGACACGGAAGCAGCAGCAGCGGTAGCAGCAGCGGCAGCAGCAACAAACAGCAGCAGAAGCAGCAGATAAGGCAACAGCAGGAGCAGCAAGAGTGGAAAACGCAATCGCAGCAGCAGCAGATAAGGAAATCGCACCAGCAGCAGATAAGTCGATCGAAGCAGCAGCAGAATGAAAAGCCATCACAACAGCGGCAGCAGAGATAGCAGCAGCAACGGCAGCAGCAGCAGACAAGGAAGCAACAGCAACAGATAGAGCAGCAGCAGCTGCAGCGGCAGCAGAACGAGGAGAAGAAGCAGCAGAAGCAGCGGCAGCAGATGCACCAGCAGCAGCGACAGCAGCAGAAAGAGGAGCACCACCAGCAGCAGCAGCAGCAGCAGCACCTCCTTTTGTTTGAGGAGGGCCTCGTCGGCCTCCTTGAGTTTTTGTTTGTACTTGGACCTTTCGAGGGTTTCGAGTTCGATTTGTTTTCCAGAGTTTGTTGCAGTGAGGAGTGCGCCTTTGCTGCTGCTGACTTCCTCCATTGCTGCAGCAAAAGAAGCAGCAGCAAGAAGTTTGCTGCGTGTGGGGCCCCACACCTGGGGTACGTACACCAGGAAGGCGTAGCTGTGGCCCACGACCACGCGGTCGCCGCACTGCAGCAGCACTTTTTCTCCTTTTTGCAGTTCTTTTCCGTTTAAAAAAGTGCCTTTTTCGGCCTCCAAGGCCTCGATAAATAGTCCATTTGAGTCCTCATTTCCATTTGCTGCTGCTTCCGCTTCGTTTGCTGCTGCTGCTGCTGCTGTGGCTGCTGCTTTTCTGGGACTCCCAGCAGCTCCGGAAGCCTCGAAATAGATGCTGCAGTGCCTGCTGCTGACTGTGGGGCCCGACAGCAGCAGCACCGCGTCCGCCTGCTGCTGCTGCTGCTGCTGCTGCGCCTCCTGTGCTGCTGCCTGCTGCGCTGCTGCTGCTTCCTGCTGCGCTGCTGCTTCCTGCTGCTGCTCTGCTGCTTCTTTTGTCTTTCTTTTTATCAACAACTTCCCAGGAGCAGCAGGAATGGCCATCGAAAAGGACCCCGAAAGAAGAGGGTCTTCATTCAACAAAGTTATGTGACACACCTTCTCCCAGTCAGGCCCTGATCTCACACACAAACCCTAAACCCTAAACCCTAAACCCTAAACTCTAAACCCTAAACCCTACAAACCCTCCCTCTCGCTCTTTGGCACGGCTGCAAGCCGCAGCAGTTTCGCTGCTGCAGCAGTTCTGCCGACGCCGCTGCTGCTGCTGCTGCTGCAGTGCTGCTACCGCCGCCGCTGCTGCAGTGCTGCTGCGGCTGCTGCTGCTGCTGCTGCTGCTGACCTGCTTGCTGCTGCTGCAGCTTGGCGTGGGCCTCCTTCAACTTGTCTTCCCAAGACTTTTGCATTTCTGCAATTGCATTTTCCATGGCTTTTATTTCTTCTTCGTGGGCCCTCTGCAGCGCGAGGGTTTCTTCAGCTGAAGGCGGGGGCCCCTCCAGAGGGCCCTGGCCTGAACCCACGCAAACCCTAAACCCTAAACCCTAAACCCTAAACCTTAAACCCTAAACCCTAAACCTCAAGGCCCAAACCCCAAACCGCAAACCCCAAACCCTAAACCTCAAACCCTGCACCCTAAACTCTAAACCCCAAACCCCAAACCCTGAACCCCAAACCCCAAACCCCAAACCCTAAACCCCAAACCCTAAACCCTAAACCCGTTGGCTGGACCATCGAGGAGTTTCTTGAGTTTGGCGTTTTCTTCCTGGAGTTCACGGATGAGTTTCTGAACAGGATCTTCATTAACAACAGCTTTATTTTTGATGCTTTTTGCTCTATCTGCATATCTCAAAGTACTTAAACTTTCTTCATAATTGCTGCTCGCCGGAGACAAAGCACAAAGCATAATAGTTTTGCTGCTGCCCCCGAGAGCGTTCTGCAGCAGCCGCGTCAGTTTGCTGTCTCTATAGGGCACAACGAGGGGGGCCCCCCTGGGGGCCCCCCGGGGGCCCCCCGGGGGGCCCCCCGGGGGGCCCCCCTGGGCCTCCGCGAGGGCACTAATTACGTTCCCGAGGGCCGAAAGGGACTTGTTAATTGCGCAACCTTCCTTGAGTCTTGTGCCCTCAGCTCCTGTCTTGTTTGCTTTTTCAGATCCTGCCAAATCGACTAAGTTGATAACACTAAGTTGGCGGCCTTGGTGGCCTTTGAAGGAAGTGAGCTGCAGCAGCTCGATGCAGGTCACTGTGTGGGCCTGCAGCAGCAAACAGTTTGCTGCTGGTTTGTTTCGGGATTTTGCTTTTTGCTTTCCACTTCTTTGTTATTTCTTTTTGTTTTTGGTTTTTTTTGCTTTGGTTTTGCTTTTGTTCTTTGGGTTGGTTTGGTGTCGGCGAGTTTGTTTTGCGTGCTTTCGTGGCTTCTGGAGGTTTTTAGGGTTTGGGGTTTGGGGTTTAGGGTTTAGGGTTTAGGGTTTAGGGTTTAGGGTTTAGGGTTTAGGGTTTAGGGTTTAGGGTTTAGGGTTTTTATGTTATTTGGGTTTAGTCTGATTAATTGTTTAATTGCTTTTAGTTGCGAACTGCATGCAAGAGGGTAAAAGTCCCTTCTGGGGTTTTTGAGGGTTTAAGTGGATTTGTGGAAATTGAAATTGCAAATTAGAAACAATTCATTTTTTAAAGTTATAAATTTAAAATAATTCTTTTTTATTTTTAATCAAATTAAAAATAATTCTGTTCTTCTAAAGAAACCCACGCGGCTGCTCGTCGCATTCATCAGCGTCGCGCCGACTGAGACGCAAACAAACCACAAATTAGGGTTTAGGGTTTATGGTTTAGGGTTTGGAGCTAAGAATCACAAAAGGCGCTTTTGCCGATGGATGAAAAAACGAGGAAAACCGCCGCCATGCTCACTTCTGCTAAAACAAACCCTAAACCCTATACCCTAAACCCTAAACCCTAAACCCTAAACCGTAAACCCTAAAACCTAAACCCTAAACCCTAAACCTCAAACCCTAAAAACGAACTTGTTCTGTTTGCAGTTCCTTTGTCAGTGACTGCTTGGATTTCTTCGTAAGAAGAGACTGCAATCTTTGTCAAGCCCTCAACATAAACTCCGAGCTGCTTCGACTCTCTAAAACACAAACCACAAATTAGGGTTTAGGGTTTAAGTTTAGGCTTGAGCAGCAGCTAATGAAGCCGGCCTGGCGGCTCCAAAAAGGGAGCCGATGAGAGAGGGAGCTAAACCCTAAACCCTAGACCCTGAACGCTGAACCCTAAACCTTAAACCCTAAACCCTTAAGCCCCAAAACCCCCTAAACAAAACCCCAAAACCCCTAAAAAGCCCTAACCCCCCTAAAGCGCCTCCGAAGCCCCCCAAACCCTAAACCTCCTCAAGCCCTCTCAAACCGCTCCCCGCAAAACCCTAGAAGAGCGAAAGGCGCGCAAACCCTCGAAACGGAAACCCGCGCAAAACCCTAATTGAGAGTACCGGATGTTGAGCCCGGCCTTGGGCCTCTGGCTGGGGCTGATGAGCAGGTCCTGAACAGTTTCATTATAAATCTCCAGCAGACTAACAGTAACCTCAAAACTCGTACTCTGCTGCTCCTCCCCGCCGCTGCTGCTGCTGCTGCTGCTGCTGCTGCTGCTGCTGCTGCTGATGCGGGCGAAGATCTCGCGGCAGGCCGTGGGGACGATCCCGGGATCGTCTCCGTACCCCACAATGGAGTAGCTCTTGCCCGCGCCCGTCTGGCCGTAGGCAAACAAACAAGTGTGGAAACCCTCCCAAGCTGCTGCCAGCAGCTGCTGCCCGAGGGCCTCGAAGACCCTTTTTTGGTCAGCATAGGGGGCCCCCCTGAGGGCCCTGCGGGCCCCCGAGGGGCCCACCTCGAAGCCGTCGTGGGACCAGAAGGAGTAGTCAAAGGTGAAGGTCCGTGGCTCTCTCCCGCTCCCGCTGCTGCTGCTGCTGCTGCTGCTGCTGCTGCTGCTGCTGCTGCTGCTGCTGCTGCTGCTGCTGTCGAGGTCCAGCAGCGTCGTGCTGCTGCCGCTCATCGAGATGCAGCAGATGCTGCCCATCGCCTCTTCGCGCGCGTTGAAGGGGCGCACCCGCACGGCCACTTTCACGCGACTCATTCTAAAATGAATAAAAAATAAAAAACAATAATTAATTAATTCATTAATTGATTGGTTAATTGGTCAATTAATTAGCTAATTGGTTGGTTGATTCATGGTTTGCTTAGTTAAATTTGGTAATTCGTTGTTTGGTTTTATTTGGGCGTTGGGCGGGGTGGTGGGTGGGGGCGGGAGAAAAGAATTGCAGAGAATAAAGTGATGTGTTTGTTTGATTAATTCAATTTGATTTAATTTAACTAGTTCATTAATTAATTAGTTTAGTGATTTCATTATTTATTCAATTTAATTAATTAATTCGAGTAATTAATTATAATAGGTTGATTAAGTGCATTACGTTGAATAATTAATTACAGCTAATTCATCAAATAAGTTGGAATGTTTAAATGCACGGAGGTAGTTGAAGAAATAAAGGATATTAAATAAGTAGAAATTAATTTAAAAGAGATTAAATCAATAAACACTAATTTAGTGAAAAGAATAAATAAATAAAATGAAATGAATCAATAAAATGAAATAATTAATTCAATAAAGCTAATTAAATCAAACTAATTAAACAAAAGAATAGGTAAATAGAATAAGATCAATTAAATGGATATGGCTAGTTCAACAAATAGTAATGGATGAACAACTAAGATTAATTAAATGACTAAGATTCATTAAATAACTAACATTAATTAAATAACCAATATTCATTAAATAACTAACATTAATTAAATAACCAATATAAATTATATAAATCATATTTATTATGTAAATATGATATTAAAGGAAATAAAAAGGAAGTAAAAAGGAAGTAAAAAGGAAATAAAAAGGAAATAAAAAGGAAATAAAAAGGAAATAAAAAGGAAATAAAAAGGAAATAAAAAGGAAATAAAAAGGAAATAAAAAGGAAATAAAAAGGAAATAAAAAGGAAATAAAAAGGAAATAAAAAGGAAATAAAAAGGAAATAAAAAGGAAATAAGAAAAAAACAAAAAGAAGAAAAAAGGGAACTAAACAGATACAAAGCTGCAACAAAAAAGCAACAAAGAGGAAACAAAAAAGAAACAAAAAAGAAACAAAAGATAAACAAAAATGAAACAAAAGAAAGACAATAAAAGGGACAAACAACAAAATAGGAACCAGAAAGAAATTTAAAAAATTAAAAAACCGAAAAAATACGAAAAGAAAAAACCATAAAACGGAAAGTTTTTTTAAAGGCCTTTAAAGAAATGCCTTGGGTGTACGTACACCTGGGGCCTTTCCACCGCTTCTATCTTTATTAATTCTTTTCTAATTATTTTTTAATTCCTTTTAAATTATTTTTCAATTCTTTTTTAATTTCTTTTAATTCTTTTTAATGTTTTTAATTCTTTTAATTCTTTTAATTCTTTTAAATTCTTTTTTAGTCGAAGGGCTGGTAGCAACTCTTCAGCGCCTCCTTTTGTTTTCTCTTTTTTCTTTTTTTCTCTTTTTATTTCTTGTTTAATTATAATATTTTATTCTTTCTTTTCCTATTTTTCCATTTTCTTATTTTCCTATTTTAATTTTTATGATTTTGTCTTTCTTTTAAGGTTATTATTTTATTTGTCTTTTCAGGTACTATTAATTCTCCTAATCTCCTTTAATTTCCATTTCACTTTTTTTTGATTTAATTTCATTTTCTTTTTTTTAATTTCATTTTATTTCCTTTTATTTTTTTTTCATTCTTCATTTGTGTCTTTCGTCTGTTTATTTATTTTTTAAATTTATTATTTTCTTTTCCCTTTTACTTTTTATCTATTTACTTTCCAAATTCTCTTTTATTACTTCTTACCTTTTCTACTTTTGCTAACGAAGTATATTTATTTATTTATTTGTTTCTAATTTATTTACTTCCTAACTTATTAATTTTTTTCTTTTTTCTTTTCTTATTTAATTTCATATTCTTTTTCTCACTTCAATTCTTTTCTTCTTTTTCTCCTTTTATTTCCCTTGTTGCTTCTGGAAGCAAATAAAGTCTCTTTCTTTTTTCTTTTTTTAACCTTCTTTTAATCTTCTTTTAATCTTCTTTTAAACTTCTTCTTAATCTCCTTTTAGTCTCCTTTTTTATCTCCTTTTGTCTTCTTTTTAGTCTCCTTTTACTGTCCTTTTTATTTCCTTTCTTATTTGCTTTCGATCTCCTTTTTGCTTCTTTTTACTCTTCTTTTTGTTTCCCTCTTTAATTTTTTTTAATTTTCTTTTTTCTCCTTTTTCCTCTCTCACTTGTATTCCTTTTTTTGTTTTCTTCTTTGTCTATCCAGTGTCTTGACTTGAAAATGTTTCTTTTTCCTTTTTAATTCTTTTTAATCTTTTTTCAATTCTTTTAATTTCTTTTTTTATTCTTTATCTTATCCTTTTTGTCCTTCTTCTGTCTTTCTTTTTTTCCCTTTTCTTCCTATAATGGACTTCTCCTTTGTGTCTTTAATTTAATTCAAATTCTAGCTCTTTATTTTGCTGCTCGAAATGACGCATTTGCTGCAGCTAGCAGCAGCAGCAGGTGCAGCAGCAGCGGCAGCAGCAGCAGCAGCAGCAGCAGTTAGAGCTTCTGATGGAGCAGCAGCCGCTGCCGCATTTGCTGCGGACGTGGAAGCAGCAGAAAGAGAGAAAGAAGAGGACTGGAGCGGGTGAGCTAGGGTTTAGGGTTTAGGGTTTAGGGTTTAGGGTTTAGGGTTTAGGGTTTAGGGCTTGGGGGGTTTGTGCTGCAGCGCGTCTGCTGCTCGCCTCCCTCTGGTCTCTCGGGGGCCCCCTGGCCATATCTGTTGCTGCTGTGGGGCCCCTCGATCGGCTGCGCATACTGCAGCAAACCAGCTGCGCAATCGAGCAGCAGCAGCAGCAGCAACAGCAGCAGCAGCAACAGCAGCAGCAGCAGCAGCAGCAGCAAAGAGCAGCAAGGGGTCTAAGGTGTTCCTGGGTGGGCGCTGGCATTGGGGCTTTCAGTTCTCTTTCTGCATGCGCCATCAGCCTTGCCATCAACCTCGCCGTCAGGTTTGCTGCTGCTGCTGCTGTTGCTCCTGCTGCTGCTTCTGCTGTTGCTGCTGCTGTTGCTGCTGCGGTTGTTGCTGCTGCGGTTTTTGCTGCTTGCACTGTTGTTGCTGGTGGTGCTGCTGGGTCATATATGCCTGAGGCCCTTCTGCTTCTTCTCCTATTTCTGCTGCTGTTGCTGGTGCTGCTGGTTCCAGTGCGCCTGCTGCTGCTGCTGCTGCTGCTGCTGCTGCTGCTGCTGGGAGTCGCTTGTGACCAGTGGTCTTCAGGCCGACCTCTCCTTTTAAATCTTTTAAATTCTTTTGAGCTGGAGCTTTTTGAATGCAGCAGCCGGGACTGCCCACACAAAGTCCAGGGTTTAGGGTTTAGGGTTTAGGGTTTAGGGTTTGGGTTTTATGTGTGGGTGTCTCAGGGGACCTGACGCGGGAGATGGCGGCCGCCGCATATTTCAGGAGGTGAGGCTCAAAGGTCCAGAACAAAGGGTTTAGGGTTTAGGGTTTAGGGTTTAGGGTTTAGGGTTTAGAGTTTAGGGTTTAGGGTTTGGGGTCTAGGGTTTGGGGCATCCCTGTTCCGCGCGCAGTCTGCGCAGCTCATTAAATAGCTCTCCTTCCCTATCATTTTAAATAAATAAATAAATAAATAAATAATAAATAGTTTATTTATTTATTCATTTATTTATTCATTTATTTATTTATTTATTTATTTGTTTATTTTGTCAGGGCCTTTACTTATCCCTCAATTGCCTCTTCGCCTCTTTTCTCTGTTACCCTCTGGAGGTCTCCAGAACTCTTTTGACAGCAGGTAATTTTATTTATTTATTCTATTTTATTTTCTCTGTTTTATTATTTTATTTTTTTTCAATTTTATTTGTTTTATTTTGTTTTAGTTAATAAATTAAGTAATTAATTTATTTATTTATTTATTTTTGTTTTATTTTTATTTCCTCTTTATTTGTTTTTTAGTCCTTTTTCTTTTCGTTCTTCATTTTGGTCTTTTCCTTCTTTTCCTCTTTTTTGCTTTTCATTTCTTTTAATTTCTTTTTCAAATTCTTTTAATTTCTCTCCTAAATTCTTTTATTTCTTTTTTAATTTCTTTTAATTTCTTTTATTTCTTTTTTAATTCTTTTAATTTACTTTTGCTTTTTATTTTATTCTCTTTCTTTCCTTTTCCTTTTTTCGTTTTTTTTCATTTTTGTAAATTTTGTAGATTAATATTTCATGAAACATTTAACAAGCTTTTTGTTTTTTGTTTGTTTACATCTTTTATTTATTTAATTTGTTTATTTATTTATTTATTTCTATTCATTTATTAATCATTCTTTATTCAATCTTTACTTGATTACTAATTATTATTAATTTATTTATTTATTTATTTATTTATTTATTTATTAATTTACCTAATTATTGCTCGATTTTAATTGTGGACGTATGAACTAATAAACAAATAAATACACAAATAAATAAACAAACAAAAGACAAACAATTAAACATTTAAATAATATAATATATAAATAAATACGTAAAAAAAATAAATAAACAAATAAATAAAAGAAATAATAAATAAATAAATAAATAAATAAATGTTTGTTTTCTTTTTGCTGCAGCAGAAGAACACAGCGGCCTAAAAAGCGCGAAGGTTTGTGTTGCTGCGGTGTATCGACACTCAGGTGTGCAGCGCCTTTATTATCAATCGATTTATTTATTTATTTATTTATTTACTTATTATTATTTATTTATCTGTTTATAATTAATCTATTTATTTTTTTATTCTTAGTTTTAGTTTTATTTTTTGAAGCAGCAGCAGCGCGAGGTGCATGCTCGTAGCACCATTAGGGTTTAGGGTTTAGGGTTTAGGGTTTAGGGTTTAGGGTTTAGGGTTTGTGTGCAGGGCTGCTGGGCTTGTATCGGGGCTTTGCCTACAGCTGCCTGTCTGCTGTTCCTTTTTCCTTTTTTGCTGCTGCTTTTCATTTTGTGTCTTTTCCCCTTTTTGCTTCTTTTGGAAATATAATTAAAAGTATAAATGACAAAAAAGAAGAACAGCAGCAGTCAGCAGCAGCAGAAACAGATGCTGCTGCTGCTGCTGCTGCTGCTCAAGGCGGCGATCCGGCTGACGCTGCTGCAGAGCCTGCTGCTGCTGCAGAGCCTGCTGCTGCTGCTGCTGCTGCTGGTTGTGAGGGCGAGTCTGCTGCTGCTACAGATCTTGATGCTTCATTTTCCTCTTTTTCAAACGACAAAGAAGCAGCAACAGACCCCAAAATCAGCAGCAGCAGCAGCAGCAGCAGCAGCAAATGCTCGTTTGCTGCTGCTGGGCTTTCCGCCTACTTCGCCTCGCGAGCAGCGCAGCTTTGCGTATACCCACTCGAGACTGTCAGGTACCTGCTGCTGCTGCTGCTGCTGCTGCTTCTGGTCGTGCCGCTGTTTTTGCTGCTGCTCCTGCTGCTGCTGCCGTTGCTGCTGGGCTTTTTGCTGTGCTCCCGCTGTTGGTCCTTGAGCTGCTGCTGTTGCTGCTCCGTGTGCTGCTGCTGCTGCTGCTGCTGCAGTACCTGCTTCTTCATGTTTGCTTTTGTTTGCAGGCGGAGGAAGCAAGTGTCTCTTTTGCCTGCTCTACTAAGTGGCCCTTCTCTTGTTGGCTCCAGCAGCAGCATCAGCAGCAGCAGCAGCAGCAGCAGCAACAGCAACAGCAGCAGCAACCGAGTCTTGTTTGTGGGCAAGCTGAGACGTCGCCTGCAGCAAGTGTTGTTTGGAGTGTCTGTACAGCCGCCTCAAAAGAAAACAATTTTCACTTTTTTTAAAACAGCTGTTAGCAGCAGCAGGAACTGCAGCAGCAGCAGCTGCTGGAGCGGCAGCAGATTGCTGCTGCTCAAGACAGCGCCCGAGGCTCTCGTCTTTATTTTCGCAGCGCGGCTTTTTGCCATCAACTGAAAGCCATATGAAGGCAGCAGCAGCAGCAGCAGCAGCAGCAGCAGCAGCTGGTGCTGCTGCAGCGGATGCTGGTGCGGCTGGTGCTGCTGCAGCTGGTGCTGCCGCAGCAGCTGATGCTGCAGCTGGTGAAGCTGCAGCAGCTAATGCTGCAGCCGGTGCTGCTGCATTTGGTGCTGCTGCAGCTGGAGCCGCTGCAGCTACCGCTGCTGCTGCAGCTTGAACAGTGCCAGCAGTAGCAGCAGCAGCAGGAGCAGCAGCAGCAGCAGTAGTTTGAACAATGCCAGCAGCAGCAGCAGCAGCAGGTGGACCAATGCCACCGCCTGAACGGTAGACACGTTTTATTTGGAGCTGAAGCAGCTGCTGCTGCAGCTGCAACAGCAGCAGCAGCTGTAGCAGCTGCGGCAGCAGCCCGAAAGCGCTGCTGCTGCTGCTGCTGCAGTTTTGCACAGCAGCAGCGCAGCAGCTTTATCGAGCAGCAGCTGCTGCAGAAACGGGAGCAAAAGTGTAAAACAATTAAAATTTTCATTTTCATTTTTTGCAAAAATTAAAAAAGAGAAAAGGCATTTGTGGCGCAAATATGAAAAAGCAAAAAAGCAATAATGCTATTTACGAAGCAAAATAAGAATTTTAAAAAAAGAAAAAATAAAAATTGAATTTTTATTTTATCATTATTTAGGAAGCTTTTAAATTCGAAAATAATCATTTATAAAATATATTTATATATATTTATGTCTTCTATGTAATAGTATGTATAATATAATATATAAATGCTTACAGTACATATAATACATATATATAACAAAAACATATTATTCATGTATATTTATATATTTTGTATGTATATTTTATATATATATAATAAGCATAAATTATACATATGTATGTATATATTATATATACATATATATGCTTTATATATATATATTAAGATATATACATATATAATAAACATATATATAGTACACATGTATATTATATATATATATATATATTTTGTATATATATTTCATATATACATAATAATCATATATTACACATATACATATTATATATATAGATATATATGTATATTTTATATATATATTTTACATTTGTATTATATATTTAAAGGTGTTAACTATAAACGCATTTTCTGTACAAACACATTACCTCAATCTGGATATAATCTAGTTATTAATGATCTATTTTCGAAAAATCTAAATAAGTTTATTATTTTTTATTCATTATTTTTACACTAATTACTTAACTATATTTTATTCACTAACTATTATTACATTATTCATTTAAATACATTTTCCATCAAGACAGTAGATAATAAAAGAGATAAAAGAAATAGAATGAAATGAAATAATATGAAATAATGTGAGATAATATGAAATAAAATGAAGTAAAGTAAAATAAAATGAAATAAAATGAAACAAAATCAAAAAATATAAAATAAAATAAAATGAAATAAAATAAATAAAGTGGAATGAAAGGGACAAGAAATATCCAAAAAGATGCAAGATGCATTTTTAATTTACATTAAAAAAAGAGCAGGTGTACAGACAGCTGCATGCAGACGCACAAGTAGTCCTCAGGTGTACGTACACCTGAAAAGTAAATAAAAATAAATAAAATAAAATAAATAAAAATAAATAAATGAAAGCGATCAAAAATAAATAAATTAAATGTTTATTTAGTGGAAATCTATCTGTGCAAATATTAAAATAATAGAAAACAACACTTCTTAAATTATTAAAAGTTTGTTTATAATAAACGAATAAATAAACAAATAAAAGGACACATTTGTAAATGACAAAAAATTAATATTTGATGAATATAAATAAATACAAATAATTAACTTACAAATATAAATAATACTCTTGTCTTTACCTAATTAAAGATATATGTCTATGCATAAATATCTTTAATTTAATGAATAAGTGTAAATAAATAAATAAATAAATAAACAAAATAATAAATAGGTAAATAAATAAGTAAATAAAATAACTAAATAAATAAATAAATGAGAGAGGTCTATAAATAAATAAACTGATAAATAAATAATAGTTATATTTGTAAATAACTGATGGACATATATAAATATGTGTTGAAATAAAGATATTTAAAAAGCACTTTAATCTGCAAATAAAATAAAACTAAATTTTTGCATTTAAAACAAAAAAAAATGAGTGGAGGAAAATTAATTATTAAAGGTGCGCTTTTCTGCGGTGTACGTACATACACCCGAATAATTGCATGCGCAGCAGCAGCAGATTTTTGCAATTTTGAAAAAGTAAATAATCCAAAAATAAAGAAGTAGATTCTAAAATAGTAAACCATTTTGGATTTATAATAGCAGCAGCAGCAGCAGCAGCAGCAGCGACAGCAACAGCAGCGGCAAATGCTGCTTGTATTGTTGGTTACTGGCAGCGACTCGTGGTGGTCGCAACCGGCAGCAGCAGCAGCAGCAGCAGCAGCAACAGCAACGGCAACGGCAACGGCAGCAGCAAAAGGAGCAGCACCCGTCGTTCCAAGCTCTTGGCTTTTTCTAGTTTGATATGTAGGGCTAGGGTTTAGGGTTTAGGGTTTAGGGTTTAGGGTTTAGGGTTTAGTGCGAGTGTTCTTGCGGATAGAGTCGACTTTGAGCATCTAGGGTTTATTTATGGCTAGGGTTTAGGGTTTGGGGTTTAGGGTTTGGGGTTTAGGGTTTGGGGTTGAGGTCTCGCGGCTGAGGGCCTACGGTCCGTCCTAAATCTTAAGAAGCAACGATTGCGGAGAAATTATGATTGTTTAGACCCAATTCTTGAGTTTTAGCGTTTAGGGTTTAGGGTTTAGGGTTTAGGGTTTAGGGTTTAGGGTTTAGGCTCTAGGGTTACCTAGCGGGGCGAACCTGTCCTTCGCACTTTTGTGTCTGTCTTCCTCTTATTGAGTCTGAAATGCATTTAGCTTTTATTATTTAAAATCCTAGCAGCAGCAACAGCAGCAGCAGCAGCAACAGCAGCAGCAGCAGCAGCAGCAAGAGAGCATCGCCAGCTGCTCGTCCCGCCCCGCCAAGAGGCCCTCCGGCTGCGCTGCTGCAGCAGCAGCAGCTGCTGCTGCTGTCTCTGTTTATCTCCTTTGTTTATTTTTTAATTTACTTTTGTCTTTCTTTATTTTTATTTTCAAACCAGAATCACAGCTCACAGCGGCAGCAGCGGCAGCAGCCGCAGCAGCAGCAGCAGCAGCAGCCGACCAGTGGCCTTAGGGACTCAACCGCCTCAGCAGCAGCCACGACAGCCGCAGCAGCAGCAGCAGCAGCAGCAGCCAACCGATTTGGATTTTTGCTGCAGCACAAATTTAAAACTGTACATACACCCCAAGTATAAAAACACACAGCGGCCCCTTGCTGCTGCAGCAGGCCTCCCCGAGGCAGCAGCAAGAGCCACGCCGGTTGTTGCTGCTGCTGCTGCTGCTGCAGCAGCAGCAGCAGCTCCAGCAAACTCCATCTGTTTGAAACATAAGGCAAAATGGAAGCTAAACAGCAGCAGAAGGAGCTGCCTGCGGGGCCAGCAGCAGCAGCTGCAGCAGCAGCTGCTGCTGCTCCGGACAAGCCTCAGCCGAATTCGGTGTCCCCAGTCTCAGAGCAGCAGCAGCAGCAGCAACAACAGCAGCAGCAGCAACAGAACCAGCAGCAGCAGCTGCTGCAGCTGCATGGGTCAGTTCCCGCTGTGCCCAACGCGCTGCAGGGCCCTCTGCTGCTGCAGGCAGCAGCGTTGCTGCTAGCTGCGCAGCAGCAGCAGCAGCAGCAGGGAGAACAGCCAAGTGCAGCAGCACTACTTGAAGCAGCAAGCAGCTACCCCAGTGGCTATCTAAGCAACTGCAGCAGCAGCGGGAGACTCACCAGCAACTGCAGCAGCGGCAGCAGCGGCAGCAGCAAAAGCGACTTGTTGCGGCTGCCCTCCATCACCCTCAACCTTTCTGGCAGCAACGAGCAGCAGCAGCAGCAGCTGCAGCAGCAGCAGCAGAAGCATTTTGAAAACGCAGCAGCAGAGGACACAGCGGGCAGCAACGCCAGCAGCCGCTTCATCAGCATCAGCTGCACAGAATCGCCCAGAAGTACGCAGCAGCAGCAGCAGCAGCTGCTGCAGCAGCATCTGCAGCAGCAGCCGCAGTTGCTGCTGCCGGGAGCATCGCCTTCTGATCGAGATGGCAGTATGGGGCATATGGAGCTGCTGCGGCTGCAGCAGCAACTGCAGCAGCAGCATCAGCTCGAGCTGCTGCAAGGCCCCTTTTCTGTTGGCGAGAAAGCAGCAGAAGTCCGTGATATCAGCAGCAACTCCGCAAACAGCAGCAGCAGCAGTAGCAGCAGCAATGTGAATGCTGACAGGTGATCAAAGTGTGTGTGGCTGCATTCCGCGTGTGCTGCAGGTGCTTCCATCTTTGCTGCTTCAGACAGCTGACCAGGAGCAGCAGCAGCAGCTGCAGCAGCTGCAGCTGCAGCAGCAGCAGTTGCAACAGCAACAACTGCAGCAGCAGCAGCTGCAGCAGCAACAGCTTCAGGAACAAGCGCGTTTTGCTGCTGCAGAGGATGAAGCCCTCGAAGCGCTGCAGCAGCAAGAGCAGCGTGAACGAGAGGAGTCGCAGCTCCTGGAGCAGCAGCAGCAGCAGCTTCTGCTGCAGCAGCAGCAAGACTTTGCAAGCCAGTGGGAACAGCAGCAGCAGCAGCACGAGCAGCAGCTGCTGCAGCAGCAGCAAGAGTTCTTCCAGCAGCAGCAGCACCAACATCAAGATTTTGATGACCACGAGGAGCTGCAGCAGTGGCAGCTGCAGCAGCAGCACATGCAGCAGCAGCTGCAGCACGATCACGAAGGGCAGCAGCAAATGCAGCAGCAGATGCAGCAGCAGCAGCAAGTCGAGGATCAGCCAGTAAAGGGCATAGAGAATTTTGAGGAGGCAGTTGAAAGGCAGCAGCAGCAGCTGCTACAGCAGCTGCAGCAGCAGCAGCAAGACGAAGAGTTGCAGCAATGCTGCTGCTGTCTCAGGTTAGCTAGCTAGCTAACCTCATACAGCTAGCTGGCTAGCTAGCTAGCCAGCAGCAAGCTCAGAACCCACCGTACCAGCAGCAGTGGCAGCAAACACAGGATCAGCAGCAGCAGCAGCAGGAGCAGCAGCAGCAGCAGCAGCAGTGATCATGTGTCTTTGTGTCTGCAGAAACTTTGCTGCTTCTCGCATTGAGAAGCACATTAAGATATGCGAAGCAGCTCAAACCCAAATGCTGCTGAAGCAGCAGCGGCAGAGGCAGAAGCAGCAGCAGCTGGAGCAGCAGAAGCAGCAGCGGCTGCGGCAAGAGTTGCAGCTGAGGCAGCTGCAGGAGGAGCAGCAGCGGGAGCAGCAGCGCCAGCTGCTATTGAAGCAGCAAGCAGTCAAGCAAAGGAGAGATGCTGCAGCAGCAAAGGCTGCTGCAGCAGCACGTTGGGCTGCTGCTCGCAGTGGCAACAGCAGCAGCAGCAGCAGCAACATCAGCAGCGGCGTCGACAGCAGGCAGCGCACAGATGAGACCCGCAGCAGCAGCAGCAGCAACAAAAGCAACACGAGCAAGAAACTCCCCGATTCTGCTGCTGGTGCTGCTTCTCGTGGCTCTGCTGCAGAGACAACGAAGCAAGAGGAGAGCAGCAGCAGCAGCAGCAAAAGCAGCAGCAGCAGCAGCAGCAATGGCAGCAACAGCAAAAGGACATTTCTTGCAGGAGACCGCCGAGCTTCCAAAGAAGACAAAACAGCAGAAGCACCAGAACGGCCTTCCCGGGTAGCAGCTGCAGTAGCGGCAGCAGCAGCAGCACCAACAGCAACAGCAGCAGCGAACGTAGAAGGCCGCAGTTTAGCTGCTGATGCTGCTGCTGCTGCCGTAGCTGCTTTGCCTGGGCCCTCTGCTGCGGCTGTTGCTCCCACTGCAGCAGCAGCTGCCGCTCCAGAAGAGACAGCAGCGCACACTGCTGCAGCAGTAGCTGCTGCTGCTACTGCTGCTGCTGCAGCAGAGGAGGAACCTCCTCTGGGGATTAGCTGCTTAAGCAGCTCCCCAGGAGATCCACCTCCGCTGCAGCAGGGCAGCAGGAGCAGCAGCAGCAGCAAGAAAAACAGCAGCAGAAAAAGTAGCAGCAGCAGGGCAGCCAGTAGCAGATTCACTAGCAGCTGCAGCATAGACCTAGAAAGTCTGCGCGAGCAGCAGCAGCGGTGTCAGCAGCAGCAACAGCTGCAGCAGGACGAAGAGCTGCAAAAGCAGCAGCAGACCCATTTGGAGCAGCAGAAGCTCAAACAGCAGCAGCTAGTTACAGAAGACACGAGACTGCAGCAGCAGCACGTCCCTCAACAGCTGCAGCCGCGGCAGCAGCAGCAGCACGAGCTGCAGCAGCAGCAGCAGCACGAGCACGAGCAGCAGCAGAAGAAAACATCTACCTGCGGACGAACTGACCTACAGAGAGCAAAGCCTCAGGACAGGTAATTCATTATGTTCAGCAGCAGCAGCAGCAGCAGCAGCAGCATGACTTTGCTGCAGCGCATTCTGTTGCTGCTGCTGTTGCTCATGGTGGCTATAGGCGTTTAGTTTTGACCTCAACGCACTCCTGCTGTTCTCACATTCTCCCCCAAGTGTCTCACGGAGCCCTCGTTTCTGTGCCTCCTGCTCCTGCTGCTGCTCCTGCTGCTGCTGCTCCTGCTCCTGCTGCTGCTGCTGCAGGTGGCGCCTAATGCCCGCTGAGCGCTGCCCCTTGTGCTCGCGGCGCTTTTGTTTGAAGTCGGTGGACCGCCACATAGAAGTTTGTAGACAGAGGCAGAAGGAGATGGGGCACAGGCTGCCGCAGCAGGCCCAGCCAGCAGCAGCAGCAGCAGCAGCAGCAGCAGCAGTGGGGGCAGGTGGGGGCTTGCAGAGGCAGGCCTTGAAGGTCCCCGCCAGGCGAGGCCGCAGCGCCGGGGGGCCTGCAGGCGCTCAGCCTCTCGCGCTCCCCAGCAGCAGCAGCAGCAGCAGCAGTAGCAGTGATCAAAGACTCGCAGCAATGGGGCAGTTAGCTGCTGCGGGGTCTCGTGCGCACCTGCAACAGAAGCACCGAAGGCAGCAAGTGCTGCAGCAGCAGCAGCAGCAGCATGGCGGCTTCTGTACACGCACAAGCTTCAAACAACAGTTGAAAACGCACTCCTTTTCATGCGATAGCTACAGGGTCAGCAGCAGCAGCAGCAGCAGCAGCAGCAG
>NW_013543449.1:170144-173990 GCF_000499545.2 Eimeria tenella
GCAGCAGCGACAGCAGCAGCTGCTGCTGCTGCTCAAGCCAGAAGAGCAGCAGCAGCAGCAAGACGCCCTCATTGCAAGCACTTGCCGCAAGCTGGACACTACAATTAGAAGCAGCAGCAGCAACGTTCGCTGCAGCAGCAGCGGCAGCAGCAGCAGCAGCAGGAAAAGCGGCAGCGCGTCAGCAGCAACATGTGAAGGTGGCTTTGCCTCCAGCAAGCTCGGTCAGGCCGAGTCTGCTGCTGCTGCTCCTGCTGCTGCTGCTGCTCCTGTTGCTGCTGCTGCTGCTGCCGCTCGACTGCGCAGCAGCAGCTGCAGCAGCCCTGTTGTGTCTCCGCTGACGCTTCCGGCAAGTGTCGAAGCCTTCTCCGGAAGCAGCAGCAGCAAAGCAACAGCTAGGCAAACGCCTCGCAGCCCACGCTCAGCAGCAGAAGCAGCAGCAGGAGCAGCAACTGCAGCAGCAGCAGCAAAACGGCTGTCTGCCCAAAAGGCTCTGTGCGTCAAGGGCCGTTGCGGCCGCTGCGGAGGCCTCTCCCTAGATGCAGCGCAGCAGCAGCAGCAGCAGCAGCAGCAACAGCAGCAGCAAGAGGTGAAGACTGCAAGATGGCCTTCAGGAGGCCCTGCCCTAGAGAAACAGCATGCATGCACTAGTGGCAGGAGCAGCAGCAACAGCAGCAGCAGCAGCAGCAGCAGCAGCAGTGATAGTGGCAAAGCTACTGAACGGATACCGGCGCTTTGTCGCCCTCAGCAGCAGCAGCAGCAGCAGCAGCGGCTGGAGCAGTTCGTCCAAGAGCATCAGCTGCTGCTGCAACAGCAGCGAGGCCTTGGAGATCGTGAAATTGAGCAGCAGCAGCGGCTGCAGCAGCTGCAGCAGCAGCTTCACCAGCAGCAAGAAAGGACAGTGACCCTTACCTCTTCTTTATGCGAATCAGAGGCGCAGCAGCTACAGGAACTGCAGCAGCAGCAGCAAAAGCTGCTGCAGCTGCAGCAGCAGCTGCACCAGTCGACCTCTACAGATCGTCTCAGCAGCGCTGACAAGGCTGCAGCAGCAGCAGTTCCTCCTCTGCAGCTGCAGCAGCAGCTGCAGCAGCAGCTGCATCCCAACATGCAACAGATGCAGCAGCAGGTCCAGCAGCAACTGCAAACGAATGAACGGCAGCAGCTGCAGCAGCAGCAGCTACAGAAGCAACAGCAGCAGCAACGAGCCGTTCTTCTTAAACAGCTTGCTGCAGCAGAGCCAATGCAGCCCTCGCAGCTCCCCGCTCCCCCCGGCATGGGCAACAGCAGCAACAGCTGCAGCAGCTTCAGCAGCAGCTGCAGCAGCAGTAGCTGCAGCAGCAGCCGGCAGCAAAGTGCTGCGTCTCTTGAAGCAGCAGCTTTTGAAGCCGGTGCAGCCCGTGGTGCTTCTGCAGCGGGAAGGAGTTTCCATCAGCTGCAGCTTCAGCAGCAGCAGCAGCTGCAGCAGCAGCAGCAGCAGCGGCCACTTAAACTCGGTGAAGCGCAGCGCCTTCGCTTGATGCAGCAGCAACCGCTACCAGAACTCAGCCACTTCGAAAGGCAACAAACTCAGCCGCAGCAGCAGCAGCAGCAGCGGCAGCAGCAGCAGCAGACGGCAACCCTCGTGAGGAGACAGCGCAGCTTCTCTTCTCGCGAAGCATCTATTTCGCGGTATATCTCAATGGAGGCTTCGGAGCAGCAGCAGCAGCAGCAGAAGCAAGGGCTGCTGCAGCAGAGCAGCAAGCAACTCCAGACACGGGAGCAGATTAGGCAGCTGCTGCAGCAGCAGCAGCTCCAAGTGCTGCAGCACCAAGCGGCTGCACAGCAGCTACCCAGTATCCCTCAACAGATCTCCGTGCAGCAGCAGCAGCAGCCAACACTGCAACAGAAAGTACAGAAGCAGCAGCAGCAACTGTTGCTGGGGAGGACGCAGCTGCTTGCCAGGGCGCAGCAGCCAACCCAGCAGTGGGGCTCGCTGAGGGAGCAGCAACTGTTGCAGCAGCAGCATCAGGCGCAGCAGCAGCAGGCGCAGCAGCAGCAAATGCTGGAGAGCAGCTGGGCAGCTGCTGCACCCAGCACGCCCCAAGACACCCGCTACGGCTGCTTCCCGTTGCAGCAGCAGCAGCAGCCTGCTTTGCTGCAGACCATGAGGCAGCAGCAGCAGCACCCTCAGTATATGCAGCAGCAGCAGCAGCAACTGGGTCGCCACTACACGCAAACAGTGCACCTGCAGCAACAGCTCCCGCCGCCGCAGCAGCAGCAGCTAGGGCACCACTACATGCAGTCACTTAACCAGCAGCAGCAGCAGCAGCAGTTGCTGCAGCAGCAGCAGCAGCACTGCACGCCTGTACAGCCTCGCCATTACCTCTCGCCACTTCAACAGCAACCTTGGGCAAGGCAGCAGCAGCAGCAGCCGTTCCTGCAGCAGCAGCAGCAGCTACTGCTGCAGCAGCAGCAGCCCCGGGTCCTGCACAGCAGGTCACTTGTTTTAGAGGAGAGGCAGCCAGTGCGGAAGACTTTATCTCTTGTAACTGACTGCTACAGGCCTGCTTCTGGTGAAGCAGCAGCTGCTACAGCAGCAGCAACAGAAATGAACAACTGTGGATACTGGCAGCAGCAACTGCAGCAGCAGGAAGGGCACATGCTGCAGCAGCAGCAGCCAACAGCAGCACACAACTATCCCCCGGGACGAGGCACCCCGCTTATTCCGTCCTTGCCACAGCAGCTGCAGCAGCAGCAGGAGCTGCAGCAGCAACTGCTGCTGCAGCAACAGCAGCACGCGCAGCAGCAGCAGCTGCTCACGCAAACGCTTAGGCCGCAGCTGCAGCAGCACGCCGCTCCCTACTATCGGCAGCAGCAGCAGCAGCAGCCACAAGCGGCAACAGCAGCGCCTCACTTTGTAGTAAACTAAACGTTCCACGTTTTCGCTGCACTTATTTACAAGCAGCAAGAGCTGCTGCAGCAGCAGCAGCAGCAGCGAGCAGACAGTCTTCTTCAGCAGCAGCACGCAGCTGCTGCAACACCAGCAGCTAGCTGCTGCCTTTGCAGCAGCAGCTAGGTGTAGTGTCATAAACGAACCGTACAGCTGCTGTGCTGCTGCTCCTGCCGCAGCAGCAGCAGCAGCTGCACTGGCAGCGGTGGCTGCTGCAGCCGCAGCAGCAGCAACCACGTGCTGCTGCTGCCGCAACAAAGTAATCCCTAAATCATCAGCGACAAACCGCATCTCGTATATGAGCCGCAGCTCCACCGACACACCTTGCTGCAGCAGCGGCAGCAGCAGCAGCAATTGCTGCATCAACAGCAGCAATCGCTGCAGCGACTGCAGCAGGAGAAGTAAAAGCTGCTGCTGCATGCAATAGATGTTGCTGCTGGAATATCAGGTAACGACAGAAGTAACAACTAATGCGGCTGCAGCCGCTGCTGCTGCAGCCATTGCTGCTGCAGCCATTGCTGCTGCAGCCATTGCTGCTGCAGCCATTGCTGCTGCAGCCATTGCTGCTGCAGCCATTGCTGCTGCAGCCATTGCTGCTGCAGCCATTGCTGCTGCAGCCATTGCTGCTGCAGCCGTTGCTGCTGCAGCCATTGCTGCTGCAGCCGTTGCTGCTGCAGCCATTGCTGCTGCAGCCGTTGCTGCTGCAGCATGCTGCAGCCATTGCTGCAGCAGCAGCAGCCTGCTTGTTTGTGAGCTGGCTCCGCCCGAAGCTGCAGCAACCCAGCATTCATCACCGCAGGCGCAGCAGCAGCAAAACATGCAGCTAGCAGCAGCAGCTAGTTGCAGCAGCTAGCTAGCTGCAGCAGCTAGCTAGTTGCAGCAGCTAGCTAGCTGCAGCAGCTAGCTAGCTGCACAATAGA
>NW_013543449.1:174090-179053 GCF_000499545.2 Eimeria tenella
CTTCTTCGTCTGCACTCTTCCGCTGCAGCCGCTAGCTAGCTGCAGCTCCAAAACCCTAGACTGAAAAACAGCAGCAGCTTTTTTCTTCGCAACAGCAAAAGGGTACCGCCCCACAACAAATGCTGCTGCTGCTGCTGCTGCCCCCGACCTCCACCAGCAGATCCAGCGCACCCCTTCTGCGTCGAACCGGAAGCCGCAGCTGCTGCTGCTGCTGCTGCTGCTGCTGCTGCTGCTGCTGCTGCTGGAGTCGGGGTTGTCGGGGTCTGTGGTGAACAGCACTTCGGTGTCCGGCGTTGCTGCTGCTGCAGCTGCTGCTGCAGCAGACGCGCTGCTGCTGCTGCTGCTGCTGCTGGTGCTGCCTTCTGCTGCCTCTGCGTCTTTTAGCTGCTGCCGGAACCTCAGCGCCAGCTCTCGGGCCATTGCAGGGCCGTACCTGAACAAACCCCCAAACCCTAAACCCTAAACCCTAAACCCTAAACCCTAAACCCTAAACCCTAAACCCTAGTCTCAAACCCTAGCTCTGATCCATCGACGGCGAAGCAGCTTTAAGGGTGAAGCTGCTCGCGGCCCAGCGCTTGTGCGGGCCCGTAGCGGCGGGCCGTTAGGGTTTAGGGTTTAGGGTTTAGGGTTTAGGGTTTAGGGTTTACTTGGAAGCAGCAAAGCTGCGGCTGTATTTGCGGCCCCCCGAAGACCAGCGACAAATCCAAGAAGCATTTAGCCCAGACCCTCGCGAGTAAACACCTTCTGGCAGCTCTTCTGCTGCTGCTGCTGCTGCTGCTGCTGCTGGCGATGGTGCAGCAGCAGCTGCTGCTTCTGCTGCTGCGGCTGAGGCCGCTGCGCCGCCGCAGCCAGAGACAGACACAGAGTCAGCAGACGCCGGGGACTCAACACCATGCTGCTGCTGCTGCTGCTGCTGCTGCTGCTGCAGCTGCTGCTGCTGCTGCTGCTCCGCATCTCCTCCCGCTACTTTGAGACTCCAGTACTTCTCCGCGAGCAGCCGCGCCTAAAAACATTAACGCCAAACCCTAGACCCTAAACCCTAAACCCTAAACCCTAAACCCTAAACCCTAAACCCTAAATCCTAAATTGAATACGGGGCAGCCATGGAGGTGATCTAGTTTGCGTCTGCTGAGCCCTAGGACAGATTTAGCCACAGTCGGGGGTTTAGGGTTTAGGTTTATCTAGGTGTTAGGGTTTATCTAGGGTTTAGGGTTTACCTAGGGTTTAGGGTTTATCTAGGGTTTAGCTCCCATCTAGGGTTTAGGATTTGCCGAGGGTTTAGGGTTTACCTAGGGCTAGCACATAGCTAGGGTTTAGGGTTTACCCAAGGTTGACGATCTGCCCAGGGTCTAGGGTTTACCTAGGCGTCAGGCCTTAGAGTTTAGGGTTTAGGGTTTAGGGTTTAGGGTTTAGGGCTTAGGGTTTACCTGTTCGTCCCCGAAATCCCTAACCCTGAAGTATTTGTACTTGTGTCTGTTTGCTGCATCAAGCCAGCAGCAGCACCAGGCGCCGCTGCTGCTGCTGTAGCGGACCCCGGGTGCTGCTCTTCTTGCTGCTGCTACTGCTGCGCTGCTGCCCCTGCTGCTGCTGCTGCTGCTGTTGCTGCTGCTGCTGCTGCTGTGGGCGTTGTTTGCGGGCTCCCTCTCGAAGCTGCTCGACGGGGAAGCCGCAGCAGAAGCAGCAGCTGCTTCTGCTGCTGCTGCTGCTGCTGCAAAGGGAGACACAGACGTTGAGTGAGGAGAAGCAGCAGCTGCTGCTCCGCTCGCTGCTGCTGCTGCAGCTGCTGCTGCTGCAGCAGCTGACGTTTCCTTTGCCGGTGCCGCTGCTGCAAATGTTGCAGCGGCGGCTGGCATCCTCGCCGGTGCAGCTGCTGCTGCTGGTGCTGCTGTTACCGTTGCAGGCGCTGCTGCTGCTGCAGCGGGAGTTGCTGCTGCTGCTGCTGCTGCGGGAGCTGCTATTCCTGGCGCTGCTGATAGTGTTGCTCCTGCTGCTGCTTCTGCTGCATTAGCTGCGTCTGAAGCCGCTACAGCTGGTGCTGCTGCTGCTGGCGCTGCTGCTGCTGGGGCCAGTGCTGCTGCTGCTGCTGCTTTGGCTGCAGCGAGCCCATCAACAAGAGCTGGCTGCTGCATAGCCTCTACAGCATCAAGTTCAGCTGCTGCTGCTGGTGCTGCTGCTGCTGCTGCTGCTGTTGCCGCTGCAGCAGCATTTGGAGAGGAGCCATGCGTGGTACGTTGCAGCGAGCAGCTGCAGCCGCTGCTGCTGCTGCTGCTGCTGCGACTGTTCTAGCAGCGGAAAACTCGCAGCCAGCTGCTGCTGCTGCTGCTGCTCCTTCTGCTTCTGCTGCACCAAGCCGGCCTGCAGCAGCTGCTGCTGCTGCCCAAAAGACTGAGTCTGCACAGGGCACGGTGTGCTGCTGCTGCTGCACTTGTGGCTGCTGCAGTATTGCTGCTCGTGCTGCTGCTGCTGCCGGTGCTGCTGCTGCTCCCTGCTGCCGCTCGTGCTGCTCTAGCTGTGCAAAAGAAGGATGCTGCTGTTGCTGCTGCTGCTGCTGCTTTTGCTGCCGCTGCTTTGCGGCGCTGCTGCTGCTAGAGTCGACGCTCGTGGCCCCTTGCTGCTGCAGCAGCAAAAGATAATTGAGAATTAATTTAACTAACTGAAAAAATGTTAAGAAGAAGCGCAACGGCAAGAAACAGCTACTGGTGCTGCTGCTGCTGCTGCAAAATAATTGCTGCTGCTGCTGCTGCTGCTGCAGGAAACGCTGTCGCCGGTGCGTGCAGCTGCGACACGAAAAAACGGCTGCTGCTGCTGCTGCTCCTGCCTTCTTCCACGCGTTGCTGCTGCGGCTGCTGCTGCTGCCAGCAGCAACTCGTAAAAACAAATAATCAACTAATAAATTCTTCTGCTGCTGTTTGTTTACTTAATTTTTTGCCATCTGCTGCTTCTAAAGCGCGCACTATTCTTCTTGCTGCTGCGGCGGTGGCTGTTGTCGGCAGCGCCAGCTGCTGCAGCAGCAAAAAGCTGCTGCTGCTGCTGCTGCGGTACGCTAGTGCTGCTGCAGCAGCCCCATGGCCCTGCAGCAGCAGCTGCTGCAACAAATTAAGTATTTATATCTAATTAATCAATTGCTTGTTATTTTACGTCCTAGGGCTCCGCGGCGGCCCCGTGCTGCAGCTGCTGCTGCTGCTGCTGCTGCTGCGGCAGACACACCCTCCTGCGCCATTTATTTCCTGCAGCAGCAGCAGCTGACGCAGTATAAGTACACCGCGGTTCAATTAGTGTAACAATCCCTTGACGTGAGCTGCAGCAGCTGCGGCGGCAGCAGCAGCTGCTGCTGCATCTCCCGCTGCTGCTGCTGCAGCTGCTGCCGCAGCAGCAGCAGCAGCAGCTTCTGCTTGCTCTGTCGCCCACGCCCAGACAAGATGCTGCCCTCCTGCTGCGTGGCGCCCAGTGGCGCTGCCGCCGCAGCAGCACCCACCAGTAGCGACACCAGCAGCAGCAGCAGCACCAGCACCAGCAGCAGCAGCAGCAGCAGCAGCAGCATTCCGCCGCTGCAGCACGCGCTGGTGGGCTGGTCCACTCTTTGGCAGTTCCCCCCCCCCCGCTCGGTGCCGCGGAGTTTGGCTTTGGCGGTGACTCGCGAATTAGCTGCTGTTTTGGCGCTGCTGCAGTCTGCTGCTGCTGCTCCTGCTGCTGCTGCTGCTGCTGCTTCTCCCGCCGCTGCAGCTGCTGCTGCTGCGCTCCCCAGGCTGCTGCAGCTCGCTGAGGGCGGCCCTTTTAAAAAGGAAATTGAGGACTTCTTGGCGGCGCTGCAGATACGAATTCAGGTTAGGGTTTAGGGTTTAGGGTTTAGGGTTTAGGGTTTGCGGTTTAGGCCGCGCGGTGTGCCTGGCGCTGCCGCAGCCCAGAGGCTAGGGTTTAGGGTTTAGGGTTTAGGGTTTGTGTTCAGGCGAGCTTCGACAAAGCCGTGGGAGAGCTGTCGCTGGAGGCGCTGCATGCAACAGCAGCAGCAGCAGCAGCAGCAGCAGCAGCAGAAGAGAAGGGGCCCCAAATTGGCGCCAAGTAGGCCTAAACCCTAAACCCTAAACCCTAAACCCCACGTGAGTTCCTCAGGGTTACCTCACGGGTTTAGGGTTGCCGCCCGAAAGCGGGACGCCGGGAGTCCAGGGGCTAGGGTTTAGGGTTTAGGGTTTAGGGTTTAGGGTTTAGGGTTTAGGGTTTGTGGGCAGGCTGCCGTCTATGGCGCAGCTGGAAGAGAGGATAAAGCTGCAGCAAGAACTGAAAACCCTAAAGTCCCAAGAAGAGGTTTCGAAGCAGAATGTGCAGCAGCACAAGCTGCTGATTGAAAGAGTAAACCCTAAACCCTAAACCCTAAACCCTATACCCTTCTGAGGGGCCGGGGCCCTCGGGCCCGCTCGACGCTTCCACTCGGGGGTTTAGGGTTTAGGGTTTAGGGTTTAGGGTTTGCGTGCAGCTCAAGGCCGAGCTGCAGTGCGTGGACGTTGCATTGAAGCAGATCACAGAAAAAGAAGAGTGAGTTAGGGTTTAGGGTTTAGGGTTTAGGGTTTCCCGCCTTGAGCTCAAAACCCGCAGCAGTCTTCGTGGGTCTTCAGCCGCGCACACGGAAGGCCCAGGGTTTAGGGTTTAGGGTTTAGGGTTAAGGGTTTAGGGTTTAGGGTTTGTTTGCTGCAGGGCCTTGAAGCAAGGAATGGCTGTTGCTGGTTCCGCCAGTCTGTAGAACCCTCAGCGCCAGCTGAAGGAATTAGGGCTTAGGCTTTAGGGTTTAGGGTTTAGGGTTTAGGGTTTAGGTGCGGCCCAGTTTTTCGCCCACAATGCATGCAGCAACAGTGCATCTGCGCATGTCCCGCAGCTGCTGCTGCAGCTGCAGCAGCTGCTGCGGCTGCTGCTGCTGCTGCAGCAGCCAAAAGTCTTTTGGGGGGGGTTTAAAAGAAACAGAATAGGTGGA
>NW_013543449.1:179153-182907 GCF_000499545.2 Eimeria tenella
TGGACTCAAACGGCGCTCTTGCAGCATTATAAAAAGAGAAGAGGCTGCAGCAGCAGCAGCAGCAGCAGCAACAGCAGCAGCAACAGCAGCAGCAGCAGCAGCAGCTGCTGCTGCTGCTGCTGCCTTCACTGTAATTGTTTAATTTCTGCTGCTTCTGGTATTGCTGCTGCTCGTGCCATTTATTACTTTCTGAGTACTCATTTATTATTAATTTTATTAATTATTATTTTTAAAATTAATCATCTTTATTTATTTATTTATTTTTTACTTTTATTTTGAAAAACAAATATTTTAATTTGTTTCTTTTATGTTTCCAGAGTCATTTAATAGTTTGCTGCAGCTCCCCACGTTGAAACTCTGCACGAGAGAAACCCCCCAAACCCTAAACCCTAAACCCTAAACCCTCACTCTCCTAGGGTTTCAGCGACTTCCCAGCGCTTTGCAATGTCCGCTCTGCAGGCCTGCCACTCCTCGAGCCTGAGCCGCAAACCCTAAACCCTCCCTAGGGTTTTACCCCCAAACCGCCTCGAATTAGGGTTTAGGGTTTAGGGTTTAGGGTTTGGCTTGCCTGCGCAGAGCCTGCAGCTGCAGCATCTTCGCGAAGGGTGCCTGCGCCAGCCTCGCTCATGCAAACCCTAGCACTCCTAAACCCTAAACCCTCGTGCTGCTGCATGCAGATAAACCCTGAACCCTAACCCTAAACCCTAACCCTAAACCCTCGAACTGCGGGGGTTTCAAAAGCCGAGCCAAACCCCAAACCCTCTGCTTCTGCCTCCAGCAGCAGCAGCAGCAGCACAAACCCTAAGCCCCAGCAGCCGCTCAGCCGCACAGCCCCCGCCAAACCCTAAACCCTAAACCCTAAACCCTACTTCGCTGAAGTACTTGGTGCCCGCGAAAGCCAGGGCCCCCTTCGGGGCCCTTTGAGTCAACAAAGAAGACTCTTCAAAAACTTTTTCTTTTTTTAAAAACTGATTGCTGTCGAGGCTTTGCTGCGGCTGTTCTATCAGCCGCGGCAGCCCGTTCAGCTGTGCAGACACCCCAGCAGCAGCCGCAGCAGCAGCAGCAAGCAGCAGCAACAGAAGCCGCAGCAGCAGCAGTACGCAGCAGCAGGAGCAGCGGCAGCAGCAGCAAGCAGCAGCGAAGGCAGCAGTAGCGACGTCACGAGCAAACGCAGCAGCAACAATGCCAGCAGAAAATGCAGCAGCAAAAGCAGCAGCAGCAGCAGCAGCAGCTAGAAGAAGAGCTTGAATTTGTTGCTGCTTCCTTTTGCTTCCGCCTATTTCTGCATCTTCGTTTAAATAGTAAAATAAATTTAAAATTAAACGAATAAAAATGAAATTTAAATTAAATTCTCCAAATTATAATTCATTTGCGAGAAATGCAAGTACTTATTTTTCATTTCACCAGTGCTGTTGGGGTGTACAGACAGCCGCTGCTTTCTTTGTTTGTACAACTCCACCATTTAATTTAATTTACTCTTAGTTTTCTTTAATTTAATCTCTTTTATTTTTTCATTTATTAAATTAAATTTATTTTTTATTTGGCTGGAGGACAGTTTCTTCGGGTGTCTAGACAGCTCATTTGCGTTTCAGGTGTATCTGCACCATTCGGGTGTACAAACAGCTGCGGCTTTCCACAATTGAATGCACATAATAATTTCATTTTTAATTTTAATTTAATTTATTTTTTAATTTATGTATTTTATTTCTGTTTCCGTTTTTGCTTTTGTCTTTGTCTTTTTTTATTTTCTCCTCTTGTTGCCCGCGCTGCTCAGGTGTACAGACAGCTCGCGATCGCAGCGAGGCAAAAGACTTTCTTTTTCTCTTTTAAACTTTTCACTTTTATCTTTATAAGTATAAATGTAATATATTTACTTTATTTCAATTGTTGCACACTGAAGCAATTTAAAGTTCAGCATTTAGGATCCAGCGGCACGAACTTAGGGTTTAGGGTTTAGGGTTTAGGGTTAAGCGTTCAGGGTTTGGGGTCTAGGGTTTAGGGTTTAGGGTTTGGTCACCGAAGGAGTTGCTGGCTGGAAGACATGGTGGTTATTTGAAAAGAGAATTTTGCCGACAAAATGAAGGCGACGCATTTCCTCTGGCGAGGCCCTTGATATCCACTTAGGGATTAAAGCTGCACAAACCCTAAACCCTAAACCCTAAACCCTAGGCTGTAAACCCTACGCTCTAAACGGTGAACCATGCGGCTGCACATTGACGAGCTACGGAAGCTGTAAGCCCTAAACCCTAAACCCTAAATTCAGGCAAGACGCTGTAAACCCTAAACCCTAAACCCTAAACCCTAACCACGCGGCTGCATATGGAGCGAAGTTCGGCATTGGCTTTTCACGCTCCAAAGAATAAAAAAGATAAGAGAAAAAATTAAAAAAATAAAAAAGAAAATATAGAGGAAAATATGAAGAAAATATAGAGGAAAAAATGAGAGAAAATGAAATATAAATATATAAATAAAAGAAGACTAAAAGAAAAGCAAAAGAAGATAGAAGAAAAAATGAAAGAGAAAGTGAAACAAAAACTAAAATAAAAACTAAAAGAAAAGATGAAAGAAAAAATAAAAAAATAAAAGAAAATAAAATGAGAAGTAAAAAGGAAGTCAAGTGGAACGAAGGTGTTTTTGTTTGCTGCAACGGGAAATGGAGAAAGAGAAGATGAAGGGGGAAAATAAATAGACAAAAAGAAAGAAATAATGAAATGAATTATATTTAATTAAATGAATTATTTAATTAAATTAATTATACTTTCTTTCACTTCATTCGGGTGTACGTACCGAGGTAGCGAGGCCGCAGGAGCGCCTCTAGGACTTGTTTGCATTTTGTCTGGAGCAAGTTCAGCGAGTTGGGGTGCATCATGGTTTTTTGTGGAAAGAGAGCGCAAAAATGGGTTAATTAATTCAAAATTTTAATTTAATTTAATTAATTTAAACATTTAATTAACATTAAGGGCTATAGAAGGCTTTCTGCGGCCGCAGAAAGAAAAAAGAAACCAGCGGCGCGAGCGGCCCGCTGCTCGCGGTGTACGTACACCTCAGAAATAATGCAAAACTCCGCCGATTTCCCTCGTTCTTCTACAAAAAGAATTTATTCTTTCATTATTTATTCCTTTTAACTTATTTTTGCATTTTTAGCTATTTATTCGACGCAGTTGCATGCAGTCGCACGCAAAAAGCCCCAGGGCTGCGCTCGGGGAGCTGTGCAGACACCTGAACAGCGAAAGTAAACGCGTCCAAGACAAGTTTAAACTCAATTTATTTATTTTTATTTATTCTTTATTTAGTATTTTTTTATTCTTTTTATTTCTTCACTTTTTATTCTTCATTTTAGGTCTTTTGGCAATCTGCCAACACCTCACAGGCATGAGGCCTGGATCCTCGAGCCACAGCTAGCCACAGCTAGCCACGGCTAGCTGCAGCTAGCCACAGACAGCTCCGCATAGCAGCAGCTAGCTAGCTACTTCTAGTCGCAAATAGCCGCGGCCAAGGGTGGCTAGCTGTGGCTAGCTGACCTGTGGGGCCGCTCCCCTGAGCTAGCTACAGCCAGCAAGCTAGCTAGCCAGTTAGGTAGTTAGCTGGCTAGCTAGATAACTATCTAGCTAACTGAATCCTTGCATAGCTAGCTAGATGATCCAGCAGCTTAGCCATTTACCGAGCTACCAAGCGAATTTGCTGCCAGCCGGCTAGCTGGCTAGCCAGCTAGCTAGCTAGCTGGCTAGCTAGCTAGCTGGATAGCGAGACAGAA
>NW_013543450.1:0-3132 GCF_000499545.2 Eimeria tenella
GCAGCAGAGCTGCAGCAGCAGCTTTGGGGTGCTGCTGCTGCCCCGAATCGCTGCAGAGTAGATGAGTTTTGCTGCTTGTAACTTGTTTGGGGGATGGGGAGGGGTCTCCCGTGCTGCTCAGTAGGGCGCGCTGCTGCCCCCCTCCTCGACTTTTGCGCGGTTTCTCGTGCTGCTGCTTCCTGAGGAGCAGCAGCAGCAGCAGCCCGACTCCACTGCTGCTGCGCTGCTGCTGGCGGGTCCAGAAGCAGCCAAAGTTGGATGCAAACCGTTTTTTTAAGTCTGGCGCTGCAGCGGTTCTGCGCAGTTTCGCCAGTCGCAGCGAACGGCAGCACTCCTCTCTTGAATGAGTAGAAAAGGAAAAAAAGAGGACAGGGAAGGTAGCGAAAATGTGAACTAAAAAGCAGCAAAGAAGTGCAGGAGCTGCTGCAGAGGAACGGCGGGGCGCTGCAGCGCCGCCGACCGGACTTGCAAAAAATTCAAGTTCAACTTCAGGAACTGCTAAGTGGCTCCCAGGGTGTCAGTCTGGGAGCAGGAACTTGAACAGCGGTGGCAAACGGCAACTAAGGACGCAGAAAAAGGGAAATTCCACTTAATCGCCGAGAAATATGAAAGTAAAATGAGGAACTCGAGTTGTTCCGGTTTGCGGGTTCGGGTGTACACGCAGGTCTGCTTTGCGTGCGCAGTGTGAGCACAAGCGTTGAGTTCATTTAAATGTGCATTTTACAAACGATCTGTGGCGATCTCGGCCTCAGCCGAGGACTACACCGACCCTCCTGCTCAGCAAAATCATAAAAGACCTGAAGGACTGGAATTCCGTTCCCATTTCTAGTGCCCGTGCCCCTGCAGCGGCATCTGCTGCTGCTGCTGCTGCCGCACCAACCTGCACAGCGGGAGTTGCGGGTTTGCGACTCGAAGAGCAGCTTTTTTTCGAGTTTTTAACTGCTCTCAGCTGCGAGTCTCTGAAAAACGATCAACTGATCTCGGTTTGCGCGACTCTTCCCTCTCGGTGCGCCCGCCCGCCTCGCGGCGAACTTGAATTCTGAAAAGCGGCGGCACTCCGGCAAGACATGGCGCAGGTTTCCGGCTGTCTGTACACCGCAATCGGTGAGTCTCGTGTGCTAAAAGAAAGAAGCTGCAACAAACAAGCCTCAAAATTGTCGAGCTGCACGCGCTGCAGCGCCACCCCCCAGAACCAAACAACAAACTCCTGCTGCTCCCGCTGCTGCTGCTGCCGCTGCCGCAGCTGCCGCTGCTGCCGCAGCAGCTGCTGCTGCTGCTGCTTCGGCAGCAGCAACCCGCGTCGCCCTGCTCAAGGACTCTGTCCACAAATGATTGCTTCCTGCAGCAGCACTTGCTTCTCCTCTTCTCCCAGCCAGGTTTGTCCTTTCTCATTTGTCTAATGGCTCCGCGCTTGCTGCCAGCCACACGGAATCCGGCGTGAGGCATCGAGTGCCTGCTGCTGCTGCTCCCGTAGTGTTGCTCTCAAACTGCTGCTGCAGCGGCTGCTGCAGCGGCTGCTGCTGCTGCTGCTCCTGCTGCTGCTAACTCACGCAACAGGAGACCCGTCGTTGCCGCCGCCGTTGGGGCCCTGGGATTCCCTCGAGGCCTTTGCAGGCAGCGATGGAGAACCTGCGTACACAAAAGCAGCAGCAGCAGCAGCAGCAGCAAGCGATGGCGAAGTAGTGAACTGCAGCAGGAGCGGCAGCAGCACGCAGCCCAACAGCCGCGGGAGCAACAGCAGCAGCTCCGGACCATAAAGCAGCAGCAGCAACAGCAGCAGCAGCAGCAGCAGCTCACTTCTGAAAGCAGAAAAGAAGATGGCGAGCACAATGAGAATGAGGGAAGCAACATGCGTGGGCGAGAGACCCCCCGCAGTTTGCTGCTCGCCGCCGTCGCCGCCAGGTGCTGCTGCTGCTGCTGCTGCTGCATCTCCCCCCGAAGGCAGCACATCCGTGGGGGCCCCCAAAGTGTTCGCAGCAGCAACAGCTTCTCTGACTGCCCCCATGAGGCCCGCCAAAGAGCTGCAGATACACCCCACCAGTTCCTCCGACATTATCAGTTGTTTTGCAAAAGTTGAAGTGGAGGCAGCTGTAAACTGCGTCGCCGTGCTGCTGCTGCTGCTGCTGCTGCTGCTGGCGGTGCCCCCCAGTGCGCGTTGCTGCTGCTGCTGCTGCTGGCGAAGCGGGAAGGCCTTCAGCGGGCCGGCGCCGTTAGAGCGCAAAGCTGCAAAGATGGAACTGCGGAGATGAACACCTAGAACAGAAGCAATCCCTCACGAATGCTGCTGCTGCTGCTGCTGCTGCTACAGATGGGCGTTTGCAGGAGGGAGCGGCCTTGGGCTGCTGCTGGTGAGAGCCGTCTTCTGTCGATGCTGGCAAAGCTCTAACGCTAGAAGCAAATAAAATGCTACCCTTAATTACGAAGCGTGAACAGGCCCTGCTGCTGCAGCGGCAGCAGCGGCAGCAGCAGCAGCAGCAGCACGCCAGCCGCTCGACTGGTGCGCTCAGCAGCTGCCGCTTAGCGCTGCTGCTACTGTGGTTGTTCAGCTGTCGGTACACCTCGTATTACATGTCCATATTAACTTTATCTGTTTATAAAAGGGCAGCATTTTCTGTCAAGCACCCGCCTTCCTCTCCAACGCCTCTTCTTTGCACGTGGTGCTGCTGCTGCTGCTGCTGCTGCTGCAGCTGCTGGTGTCGCCGCTGCGACCGCGTAGCGCACATTCTATTTCTTCAGAGGGCTGCCGCGCGGGGCCGCGGCCGATTTGCCTTTTCTGTTTTGCTGCCGATACTGCAGCAGCAGAAGAAACAAGCAGCAGCAGCAGCTGCTGCGCTCGCGGCCGGCACGGACACTCACGCTGCGCCTCCTCTCTCGCCCGCCAGCAGCCGCTCCGCAACGCAGCAGCAGCAGCAGCCGAGCTGCAGCAGAACTCTCTCTGTGCATTTAGCGCAGGGAGGTCTTCGATCACTTTTCTGAGGCCCGGCACGGCCGCGTGGCCTCAGCAGCAGCAGCAGCAGCAGCAGCAGCACGCACACCGCGCGCAGCAGCAGGCCTTCCGCAGCGCCTCGCAGCCGCTCCTCCCCCTTTGTTTCTCTTGCTGCTGCCACAATGTCGGAGGAACTGGTGGGGTGT
>NW_013543450.1:3232-5993 GCF_000499545.2 Eimeria tenella
TGCAGGAGGGAGAAATAGTTGAAACACCACAGCAGTAGCCGGGGCTAGTTGCACCCATGTAAGTGCGACGGATGGTCTGGAGGATGAGCTAGCAGCAGCAGCAGCAGCAGCAGCAGCAGCAACAGCAGCAGAATGTACGACTGACGGCTGGCGAGATGAGCATGTTAGCACTGTTGCTGCTTTCTAGCAACTTGGAGCTGCTGCTGCTGCTGCAGCAATAGGGACACCAGCGGCAAGGCTAGCCGTAGTAGGCGGGCGGAGAAGCAGCAGCAGCAGCAGCCGCAGCAGCTGCGGCAGCAGAAGCTGCAGCGACAGAAGCTGCAGCAGCAGCAACGGCGGGCTGTACTGCTGTGCTGCTGGAGCATTCTTCGCCTCTTAATGGGCCGGAGTCTCGCCCCCATTCGTCATCGCCTCCTTTGTGTCGCGCTGCTGCAGCAACTGCAGCAGCAGCAGCACTTGCTGCAGCAGCAGCTGCTGCTGCACCTCACTGCAACAGCAGCAGCAGCTCCAGTTGGCTTGGCCCTAGGCGGCCAGAATTTGTTTGGGTTTTAGAGTTCTGTGCATACACCATAGATGACTCGAAACAGCAGCAGCTGCTGCTGCTTCCCGTGCTGCAGCAGCACAGCGCCGGCCAAGGTGCAGCACCAGTTCAACAGCAGCAGCAGCAGCAACAAAATCGGCAGCAGCAGCAGCGACGGCAGCAGCAGCAAAGATAGAGGCCTGCTGCTGCATTCTGTGGTTAACAACAGGGCCGACGGGCTTCACCACAATTTGTTTCTTACAGCCTTTGTGTCTCCCACGGGTGCAGCAGCAGCAGCAGCAGCAGCAGCAGGAGCTGGGACTGCTGCTGCTGCTGCTGCTACGAGCTAGCAGCAATACCTGCAAATGTAGCAAAAAGAAGAACGAGCATTTTTTGCAACTTAGAAAAAGCATTGAAAGCCTGAGGGTTCAGGGTTTAGGGAAAGGATGTCATCAGGGTTTAGGGTTTAGGGTTTAGGGTTTAGGGTTGGGAATGGTAGGAAAGCAAGAGCCCAAATAGAAAGGACGGGCGAGCAAGTTTGTGCTGCTGCTGCTGCTGCTGTCGGCGTTGCTGCTACTGCAGGTGCTGCCTGTAGTTGCTGTCTGTGCTGCTGCTGCTGCTGCTGCTGCCTTCACATCTCGTGAGGCAGCTGTTTGAGGTTCCGACGGCGTCTGCTAGCAGCAGCTAGCTGCAGCTAGCTGCTGCCAGCAGCAGCTCGCTGCTGAGACTTATGGGGGCATCGCAGCTAGCCACGATTTGCTGCTGCTGGCTGGGGTGTTTCAAAACCCCAAACCCTCACGAGGGTTTTGCTGCTGAAGAGCTGCGCCTGGGGCTGCGGCCGCCTCGTGCTGCTGCAGCAAGCTGCAGCTAGCTTTGGCTAGCTGCGGCTGCTTCTTGGTGTTCAGGAGCGTGCAGCAGCAGCAGCAGCAGCAGGATTAGCAGCAGCAGCAGCAGACCATGCTGCACGCTTCTCTTGAGAGTCTTGACAGTGTGGGGGCTCTCATTGAAGAGGATTTAGGGTTTAGGGTTTAGGGTTTAGGGTTTTGATATAAACCACAGGCTAGGGTTTGCAGCGAGCAGTAGTACAGAACACATGGTGTCCCACGAAACGCGATTATTTGTAGAATTAGGGTTTAGGGTTTAGGGTTTAGAATTTAGAACTTGTTTAGCCCAAAGTGGAGTTTAATACGCTAATAAGATAGAGGGGTTGGCTGCTATGTGTTAGAGGAAACTCTTAGAGGTTTAGGAGCGCGCTGGGGCACAGTTTAGGGTTTAGGGTTTAGGGTTTAGGGTTTAACGTTTGGGATTTAGGGTTTAAGGTTTAGGGTTTGGGGTTTGAGTGTTTAACAACGGTTGGAACGGCCTTCTACTAGAGACTCCTTAGTTATAACTTAGCCTGCAGCCGACCTGCCCAAGTGAGTCAGAGTTGCTGTTATCAAAGCCGTTGCTGCTGCTGCTGCTGCTGTTGCTGCTGCACGCCGCAGCAGCAGCTGCTGCAGTGTGAGAAACTGCTATAAGTACCGATAGGCTCTAATCCTTTCCCTTTTTTATTTAGTTAACTTATCAATCTCAACAGGAGAGTTTGTGTCTATCGTTGTATGCTAACTGCAGCAGCAGCAGCAGCAGCAGCAGCAGCGGGGGGCCCTTCAAATCGTACTGCTCCGCCCCTATCTTCTTCACTTGTTTCTTACATTAGCAACGCGACAATGATGTGATGGGCGAGAAGCGCTTGCATCTTTTGTTTAGGGTTTAGGGTTTAGGGTTTAGGTTTAGGGTCTAGGGTTTGGAAGGAGTGGTGCGGACCAGCGGCTGTGTCAGGGCCAGCCCAACCGGTGCCCTTCTTCCTCTCAGCACACAGAAGCAGCAACAGCAGCACGAATAGCAGCTGCAGCAGCAACAGCGTTGGCAGCAGCAGCAGCAGCAACTCTGAAAGGAAAGGAACGAAACCCTCAGCAGCAGCCAAGCTCCGGCAGCCGCAGCAGCAGCAGCTTCTGGTTTATGTTTCGGGGCTCCAGGAGCTGTGCCCAGGATGTTGCAGCAGGAGCTGCAGCAGCAGCAGCAGCTGCAGCAGCAACAGCTGCAGCAGCAGCAGCTGCAGCAACTGCAGCAGGAGCAAATGCGTCCCCTGGATGCCCAGCGACAAGCGTCGCTGCTGTTTGCGCTCCAGCAAAGTGGAGAGGGCCACTTTGTCACTCGATCCATTGTACGCTGCTGCTGCTGCTGTTGCTGTTGCTGCTGCTG
>NW_013543451.1:0-17148 GCF_000499545.2 Eimeria tenella
GCTGCACTAACCATTCCATTTAATCATTTCATTTATTATTTCGGGTTTCCATCAAATTATTAATTCGTTTATTAATTAATTTAATTATGAATTAACTAATTAATTAGTTCAACTTGATTCATATTTTCAAAAGTGATTGGGATTCCGCTTTCCAGTTTAGTGCTGGGCGGTGGCCAATCTGCCAGAATTAAAGCACCCTAAGTTTAGTAAATATTAAATTAATATATTGGAAAAAATAAATAAATAAGATAAATAAATAAATAGTAATAAACCTAAAAGTAGGAGTTGGAGGACAGAGTTTTCAGCTAGGCAGCAGCAAAGGCTGCTAAGGAGGAGCTGCAGCAGCAGCAGCAAAGTGCTGCTGCTGCAGCGCAGCAAAAGCATAACTGCATTATAAATGAGATGTGCATTTACAATATAAATATTAATAAATATAAATGTGGCATTAAATAGTAAATTCTGTTGTTTCCAACCTCCATGGCGGAGGAGGCATGAGGTGTATGCATACACCCGAGGCATGAGGTGTACGCACACCCAAAACACGCCAATAAAGTTGGGGAGTTTTTGCGCCTTTTGCGCGCAAAATGGCATTTCAAATTCCAAATTAAATGCCATTCTTTATTGTCATAATTAGTTTTAATTGGAAGGCCATCAATGCTTGAAAATAAATGCATTTGAGGCTCGTTTTTGCCATTATACACATATTTCAACTTTTTGAACTTCACAGCCCGCCTTTGTTGCACTAAAAAACAGCGTGAAACTCTATTCAAATAATACGCAGTTATGCGCAACAAGGAATATATATATATATAATGTATATTATATATATATAGTATTTTCAATATATATATATATTGATATTACAAAATGGGTTAAAATGATTCTAAAAAGGGGGCTTTTAAGATCAAGTTTGTTTTATTACAAGGAGTAAGAAGACAAAGAAGTGAAAAGGAATAAATTTGAAAAAGGCGTAAATGCATTTATTGAAAGTGGGGGAGCTAGAAGATGGGCTGGAAGTCCTCCAGCTCCCCTTGAGGAGTGAAGAGGGGAAAATTAATGTCAAAAAAAGAATTTAGAATAAAATATTTCGGCTGGGTCGGAAACAGATGCGGCAGCAGCTGAAAACGCAGAAATGTGGGGGGGCGGCGGAAATAGCAGCAAACCTGCAAATCAAATTCATTCAAATTCGTTCAACTTCGTTCAAATTTCGGCAATTTTATTCGAATTCTTTCGAATTCACTTCAATTTTAGAGCTTGTTTGAACTGTTTAGCCACTTTTGTCATTTATTTCGCTTTTTATGAACAGTTTAGTCCATTTATTTCGGTCTTTCAATTATTTTGACCTGGTGGTCTGGTGACTTCGTGGATGAAGTGAAAAGTTATCAGGGATGGTGGGGGAGGAAACAGCACTAAAAAGCAATTAAATATAAATAAAAATAAAAAACAATTAAAAGTAAATATAAATAAAAGAAAAAAAGAATTAAAAGTAAAGAAAAAGAAGATGAACACAAGGGTGCTGCTGCAGCAGCGTCTGGGGAGCTGAAGACTGAACTGGAAAATGAATTAAAAGAATAAAAGCTAAAGTAAATCCAAACAGAACAAAAATAAATAATGAATAAATAAAATAAATAAAATAAATTAATTAAATAAAAATAAATAAATAATACAGGTCACAAAATGCGAATTGGTGATCATTCAAATGGCGGTGTCGGCAGCAAAATGTTGAACAGTCGGCAGCAATGTCGCAGCCAGTTGAGATACGCATGCCAGAAGAAGGCAAATGAATAAAATTAAATGAAATTAAACAAAATAAAAAAAAATAAAAAAATAAAATAAATTAAATTGAAAAAGAAATAAATTGCAATTTAAATGGCGAAAGAGGGGAAGTGACCCGCCTCGGAATGGCCTTTGACGTAGTGCAGCTTTCGGCAGCGAAGGCTGCAGTAAGAGGCAATGTAGCATCTGCGGGTCAAAAAGCGGAAATAAATGCAAAATAATTATGTATTTTAATTATTAACTATATTTATTTTATTAATTATTCAAAATAATTCCATTTATTCGCAGATCCCGCAGAAAACCCTCAAGAACAGCCCTTCTCAACCCCACAGCCGCCTCAGTACTGCGCAGCAACAACCAACGCGGTTTAGGGTTTAGGGTTTAGGGTTTAGGATTTGAAGATTGTGGGGAGATCTGCGACACATCTTGCAGCTAACGGTTCACTGCTCAGACTCAAGCTTCCAGCTAGACAGCCCCTGGGGTTTAGGGTTTAGGGTTTAGGGTTTAGGGCTCAGGGTTTAGGGTTTGGGGTTTAGGGTTTGCGGACCCCGGGCAGTAGTGCATCTTGAGAGTGTCAGGGTTTAGAGTAAACCCTTGCGGCAAATCCTTTTTGCATCCGGGCCGCCAACAGGGAATAACGGAGCCTTTCCAGTGCCTGTGAAGTGGAGTGTTTTCTTCCTGCTGCTGCTGCTGCTGCTGCTTGTTTCTTGCGCCATTTTCTCTTCTTTGGTGGCTTCGGGTTGAACCAGGGCCCCTTGCTGCTGCTGCTGCTGCTGCTGGTGCTGCTGGAGAGGCAGCGCGAGAAGACGCAAATACACTCGGCGAGCGCGAGTTCCTCCACTGGTGCAGCTGTTGCTGCTGCTGCTGCTGCTGATAGTACGAATGCCCGTTGTGCTGCTGCTGCTGCCGCTGCTGGTCGTTGCTGTAGGTACTTTCTGGGGGCGTTTGTCTGCCCGTGCTGTTGGTTTGGGAGCGTGTCTGCTGCTCCTGGCTGCTGCCGTTGCTGCTGCTGGGGCCTTCGGCTCCTACTGCAGCAGCAGCAGCAGTAGCAGCAGCTGCAGCACTTTGCGTGATGCTGCTGCTCCAGCTGCAGTAAGAAGGCTCCCAGCTGCTGCTCCACAGCGAAGGCCAGGGACCCCCAGCTCGCAGCCCGCAGCGGCTGGCCAGAGTGAAGGGGTAAAGGCACTGAGGGTTTATTGCAGCATTTTCCGCGGTCTGAACCCGCAGTGCAGCAAACCACAACTTAGGGTTTAGGGTTTAGGGTTTAGGGTTTAGGGTTTGGGGTTTACGGCCTGGCGGCTGCGGCTTGGGGCCCAGGGTAAAAGGCGCGCCGGGAGCCGCCACCCAAAACCCCAATCTCCCGGCTGATTCCCACTGGGTAGGGTTTAGGGTTTAGGGTTTAGGGTTTAGGGTTTGGAGTTTGCCTTTTTGAAGACGTCTCGGAGGCAGACGGCGGCTCTCCAGCAGAAGTCGCTGGTGATGTGGTTGTAGAAGTGGATTTGTTTGTCTCGGAGATAAAAAAGAATTAAATGATTTAAAGAGTTTTGCATGCATGCAGCAGTGGAGGCCAGCAGCGGCGCGGTGTCTAGACAGCTCAGGTACACCAAGTCCGCCACGAAGCACAGCAGACTTCGACACAAATATAAATTCATCTTTTCTTTGAAACACAAACGCAGGCTTCGCCAAACCCTAAACCCTAAACCCTCGCTCGCGTCCTCCGTGTTTATCCGCTCCAGCAAGTCTGCAGCAAACGAACAAATCAAAATCAAATTAAAACAAATCCAATTCTGTTTATTTATTTATTTCAAAGAAACAAATTCATAAAATATATTATTTGCTGCTCAAATCCGAACAAAACAAGACCCTAAACCCCACGAGCTTTGCACTAGCACCTAGGGCTTAGGGTTTAGGGTTTAGGGTTTAGGGTTTAGGGTTTACGGGAATCCCGCATGGCGTAAAGGGCCTCAGTGAGCATTTCAATGTAAGTGGTGATGGCGCTGACAGCTTGTGCAGAGAAAGGGACCTGAATTCAAACAGCAAAGAAGAGTCAATTCATTAGGGTTTAGAATTTAGGGTTTAGGGTTTGGCCTTCTTGTTGTGCAGCAACGCATTTGTGCTTCTCTTTGCCGCGGCCCGCAGCTAGGCTCGGCCCCGGAAGTGAAGCGCAGAAGCAGAAAAGCAACACCCAGGGCTTAGGGTTTAGGGTTTAGGGTTTAGCGTTTAGGGTTTGGGACTTTTTGTTCGGCGACGGCGTGGAGAACGGCGGCGGTGAGGTGGGAAAGGAGCAGCCTGTTGCAGACTTGGTGGGACTTGAGGGTTTGGAAGTTTTTGTGTTCATTTAAAAAAGGAAGAAGTTTGGAAATTGCTTCGAGATTGAACTGCAGCGCGAGGCAAGAAGAAGGGTTTTTGAGGACTTGCTGCAGCTGGCTGCAGGCCTGCTGCAGCAGCGCCTCGTGGTCCTTTTTGCTGAACTCCGGATTCGGATTGAAACAAAAAGAAAGTGGAGAGAAGCTCTCGCGAGCTGCATGCGCGGCCTGTTCTGGGGTGTACGTACACCCCGTCGGCGCGCCCGGGGTGTACGTACACCCCGGCGGCACCGCTGGGGTGTACGTACACCCCAGAGGCCGCGTTTTGCGGCTCCCGCGCCACCCTTTCAACGCCAGTTCTTTTTTTCTTTCCAAGTCCAGAAGCAAGTCCTCTCCGTCGGCTCCCGACAGAGAAGACATCTTCAACAAAAGGTTTATTTTAAATTCAAAAAAACGCAAACCATTCAGCCGAAACAGCAGCCGCAGCAGCCCCGGCACCCGCGAGTTCAAAATCACTGCAGCAGTTCAACTCCAACACAAAACCCCAACAACTTCTCCCAAATTAAATTCAAGCCAAAGACCCAAGACAAACATTTAAAACAATTAAAATTCAAAATCAAAAACTCGTGAATAAGCGGATATTTGTATGTGTATTTATATATAAATATATATACATATACACATATATATATATGTATTTATTGTTTATGGGAAAAGAAATAAATAACTATTAAAGTTGTGCTGATGTAGGTCTTTTGTGTTGCTAAGTTTGAGGTGTACATACACTTGAATGCAGAGGGAAGTGGCACGCAAGAAGAACAAAAACGGGAAAAAGAAAAATGCAGCAGCGAGAGCAGCAGCAGCAGATGGAAGCAGCAGCAGCAGCAGCAGCAGCACTGGAATGCAGCAAACAGCAGCTCAAAAAAGGGCACCAATGAAGGAACAAAAGGGGAAGCAAAGGAAGAACAAAGAGGGGCAAAAGAAGAATAAAAAAGGCTAAAAAAGAATCAAAAGGAATTGAAATAATTAAAAAGAATTAAAAAGCTCACGAGCCATGAGGTAACTGGCAATTCTGTGCATGCGGCTGAGCTTTCGGGTGGCTAGACACCACTCGAAGTCTTGCAAGAAAAGTTTTTCATTTTTTTGGAAATTAAAATCAAAAAAAGAAAATCTTTCTGAGACAAAAGGAATGAACAAAGAATGCACAAGTTCCGCCACTTCTCCCGGCAAAAACAAATACTTCTCCAGCAGCAAATGCGGATTTGCTTCCTGCTGCTGCAGCTGCAGCAGCAGCGGCGGCCGCAGCAGTAGCAGCAGCTCCGACGTTTTCGGCAGCTGTACGTACACCCCAGCGCACACCGCAGCAGCTGCAGCGCAACTCTTTATCATTTCGTTTCTTTGTATTTATTTCTTTTTATTTATTTATTTACTTCTTTTCATCTATTTCTTTTTGTTTATTTATTTTTATTTATTTCTTTTCGTGTATTCTTTTTGTTTATTTCTTATTATTCCTTTTCTCAGAGTGATCTTTAAGAAACAGCAAAAGAACGAACAAATGCGGGAAAGCCAAAGAAATAATAAACAAGTAAATGAATAAATAAATAAATAAATAAATAAATAAATAATGATAACGAGTGAATTAATAGATAAATATATAGATGGTATACATGAATAAGTAAACAATAAATGAGAGTGAATAAAATGAACATATGAAAGCAAAAGAATCAACATTTAGCTGTCAAACAAAAGCGCAAAATTAAAAAAAGAAATAAATACAGAATAAATAAAAACAAACAAACAAGTAAGTGAATAAATAATAAATAGATAATAAACAGGAAATAAATAGATAAAAGGAGATAAGTAAACAAGGAGAGAAGCCAGTGCATGAAAAGGGAAAAGTTGTTATACCTGTTTTGCCCATTTGCCACCAAACTGGGAATAAATATCATTGACAATTTGGTGGAGAAGTTGAAGGCGTTCTTCATCTTCTTTTTGTTGAATTAATTTATTTTGAATTTTATTTTCTTCCCAAAGTTGCGCGACTTGTTCCGGCGAGCTGTAGATACACCCCAGACTCCCGGGCTCGCCGCGCCCTCCCGCTTCTTCGCCGCCGCCTTTATCCTCTTCTTTATTTCCATTGTTATTATTATTATTATTATATTTATTATCATTATTATTATTATTATTATTTTTGTTTTTATTTTCGCTTTCTCCTTTAAAACGGCTCAAGTTCAAAGGGGGGAAGCCGTCGCCGTTCCACTTATACACCTCAGCGCCGCTCCCGGGGTTTCCTTCTCTGTACATAAGTTTTATATCTCTGGCTGAAATAAAACAAAACAAATTAAAATAAATTAAAATTGATTAAAATATTTAAAATAATTAAAATAAATTAAAATAAATTGGAGAAATTATTTAAAACAATTCATGCAAAAGCATTAAAGCCTTCTCCGCATGCACGCCACGCAGGTAGCTCTAGAGACGGGGTGTACGTACACGTAAAAAGAAACCCTAAACCCTAAACCCTAAACCCTAAACCCTAAACCCTAAAACCTAAACCCTAGGCCCTAAAACATAGACCTGGACATATGAGCTTCAAATCCAAAACAAAAAGTTAATTAATTTAATTCAATTTCCACTTAATGCATGCAGAATCAGCTTTGCGCTGCAGCTAGATAGAAGGCCGCGGCAGTGGTCATAGCCTTGCACATCGCTAAACCCTAAACCCTAAACCCTAAACCCCAAGCACTAAACCCTAAACGCTAAACCCCAGCTGGCTCTACAAACGCAGGGGATCCGCAGCAAAGCGAGAGAAGCTAATTGCGTGGCTGCCATTTAATAAAAAAAGGAGTTAAAAGTATTTAAATAAATAATTAAATTAAATTAAATTAAATTAAATTAAATAAATGTTTTAAGTCATTTATTTCCACGCACTCAATTGAGAGGCCTCTTTGCGTGGGCTGCTGCTGCTCTCCACACACTCCGAAATTCGTGCTGCAGCAATCTGCAGCAAATAAGAAAATAAAAATAAAAAATAAACAAATTAATTTAAAATAAATAAAAATGAATCAATTAATTTAAAGTAAATAAAAGTAAATTAATTTAAAGTAAACTAATTCAAAATGAATAGAAGTAAATTAATTAGCTCAAGATAAATCAAAACAAATTAATTCAAAATAAACCAAAATGAATTAATTAATGTAAAAGTGGTAATAAATTGATTCATTTAAAGTAACTTAAAACAAACACAGTGATTTAACTTAAAATAAAAACAAATTAGTCGATTTAAAACAAAAAAATACGTAAATACGGATAAATTATTTCAAATTAAACTAAAATACATTTATTGATTTAAAATAAATAAAAATTAATCAACTTAAAATAAATAAAAGGAATAAAAAGGAATTTAAAGAAAGAAATGAAGAAGCAATGAATCAGGAATAAACAAGAAATGCAAAATGGGGAAACTTAAATAATAAAAGATAGAGAATTAAATAAACGAAATGTTAATTAAAATGAAATTATAAAAGTGAAAACTTGTTTATTTTTTCATTTTCGCAAAATTGCAATTAAAACAAAAAGAAACAATTTGAAAAGGAGAAAAAGAATAAAAGGATTTAAATAAAAAAAAAAGAAGTTGAGAACAAAATAAAAACAAATAAATAAATAAACAATTTGAATTCTTTGAGTCTCACCCTGACGCGGCCGTGGGCTTGGAGGAAGCTTTCTGCTGCTGCTGCTGCTGCTGCTGCTGCTGTTGCTGCTGCAGCAGCAGGATCTTGTGTGGGTTTTGTTGCAATTGGGGGTTTTGAGGGGTCAAACTGCTGCATTTGAATTAATTCTTTTGAACCATTCAATTCTTTTGATTTATTTAATTGTTTTGATCCCAAAAAAAACAATTCTTCCACATTTTCCTCGTCAAAAGAAGGCTGCCGAGACCAGGAAATGTCCAAATAAGGAAAGCGGCTCTCCAGCTTGTCTTTGAGCTGCAAAATAAAAGAAATAAAACATTTAAATTTACATTTTTAATTTATTTTTCATTTGTTTATTTATTTCGCAAATTTGAACATTTAAAATTCATTTAATTAATTGTTCCACAAGAAAACGCATTATAATTGAAAATTCCACATTTAAAGTTCAGTAAATTGAGCATTTTATGAATTCAAACATTTTAATTTTTAATCTCGATTAAATATTCATTTAATTAATTATTGAGTGAAACTAAAAATAAAGAGAGGAATAGACTTTAGCAAATAATAAAAAATGGCAAATAAAGTCATAAATTAAAGCAATAAACAAATTATTTTTATTTTCAAATAGTAACAATTACTATTATTAAATAAAAAGTTAAAATAATGAACAAATACTTATTATTTTGGGATACAAATTATCAAATGAGATATTAAAATAATGAAAAAATAAAATATTATTCTAATTAATAGTAATTAAATGAGAAATTAAAGTAATAAACAAATAACTATTATTTTCAAATAAAATAATTATAAAATCGGGAATTAAGGCAAAGACAAACAGCTGCAGAGAAGATTATCATTATAACTGTTACCATCATTATTTATTGTTATTATTGTTATTATTATTTTTACCATTATTATTATTGTTATTCTTATTATTATTGTCATTATTACTATTATTTGTTATTACTATTCCTGTTATTGCTATTATTATTATTATTATTATTATTATTATTATTATTATTATTATTATTATTATTACTACTACTACTACTACTACTACTACTACTACTCCTATAATAAAGAAGCAAAGTTGTCAGAAACCCCCACAAATTTCAAAAAGCAGATCCCACACAAAAACATATGCATTTAAGTGCAAATAACCAAATAAAGAAGATTTGTGAAGTAAAATTTAAAAGGATTTATTTTAAAAAGATATTATTCAAATTAATTCACTTGTTGAGCTGTTTTTGAAATGTGGTGAAGAGCAATTAGCTCCGCCTGCTCAGGGGGGCCCCCAACGGGAAACGACGAAGCGGCTTGGGGGCCCCCCGGGGGCCCCTCGTCATCTTCTTCAACTTCTCTGCAAGTAGAAGCAGCAAAAAATGAATTAAATTAAATTAAAGTTCAAAAGAAAACATAAATCCTTTTTAAATGCATAACACGCCGCCAGGCAGCGAAACGAAGCTTTGCATGAAAAACTGCGAAGAAATATAAAAAATGAATGAAAAACTGCAAACGAAGACACAGAAATTAATAACTATGAAAGAAAGCTTTAAATAAAGAAAGAAAGGCATTTGGGGGATTGCGGAGGAAAGAAAAGGCTGCTTAAATGCTGCATGCACACATTCAATTCAACTTCGTGAAGCGGCAGCCTCTATTCTATTCAAGTGTTTGACGCTTTATTGTGCATGCGTTTATCTTTAAATTGAATTTTTAGAATTCAAATGTGCAAAAATCGATTTTATAAACGAGTTTGAATTGAAGGAAAACGGCAAAAGTTGAATGCAGCCAGGAATCTGAGTTGGCGTGCGCGTGGAAGTTGGCAAAAAATTGAAATTGAAAACTGAGAAAACTCGAATTACTGAAGTAAACTTTAATTAAATTTGAGAACTAAAGCATTTAAAAGCAAAAAGAAGGCGAGATCGCACTCGAATCGCACGACTCCTTTCTTGGGAGTTCTGCTTTCCTGCACAAGTTTCTCGGCCAGCAAGCCAGTTCCCACTTGGGACTTGTGCGCAGCATTTTCGCGAACTGCAGAATGCAGCAGCTGGCGGTGTTTCCAAGACTCTTTAAAACTCTTTTCGAGCAAAAAAGTGTTCATGGCTTCTTCGCTGTCCAGCCGCGTTTCCCGCAAAGTGTCCGAAACACTCAGAAAGCTCCCCCCCCCCTTGTTTTCAGAAACTCCCAACTCAGCTTCTTCCCCTTCCGGGGCCTCCACTTCGCTCAGCTGCGAAGCAGAAGCAGCGCGTGAAGGAGGCTGCGAAAACAAAAAGAAAAAGAATTCGAAAAAATCCCAAAATTCAAAAAACACGAAAAATTCAGCCCCTGCTGCTGTTTCTGAACTGCTGTTCAAACTTGCAAGGACCCTCAGTCTCGGCCGTTCAGGAGAAATGTAGAAAGAATAAAATTAAAAATAAAAAGAAATAAATGTTTTAGTTTTTAATTCATCTTTTCTTTTTGAACTTACCCGAAACTTCGGATACGGCTCCACCCATTTGTCGCCTGCAAACGAAACAGGAAAAATGCGAAACAGATTCTGCATTTTTTCGTTTTATTTTTGTCTTGGCCAATTTATCTTTTGAAATTAATCAACAATTGTTGGTTTAACATCGAAATACCATTTAATCGCTTATTAATTCATTTATCCTCATTTTCTGAGAAGTAGAGCAGGAAACTTGTGATTGAAGGCCAAAAAGGGTTTAATTAACTGCGAAATAAATTAAAAATGAATTAAAAATGAATTAAAAACGAATTAAGAGGAAATTAAAAACGAAAACTCACATAATTCCCGAACAATTTCGGAATTGAATCCTAAATTGCCTTCGCTTTCCACATTCAAGATGGCGGGCGGCTGCTGCAGTCTTTGCTTCTCTGGGGTGTACTTGAGCAAGAAGTCACTTTTGCGGATTTCTGGCATTACTTTCCATTTAATTTCATTTTCCTCACTAGGATCTTCTGGGGGCTTCTCAGGCACCCGCTTCTCGCCCAGCAGCAGCTGCTGCATTTCTGCTGCTGCCAGCGGGCTGCTGCGCAGCAGCTGCTGCGTCGTTTCTTTCTTTTTTCTCTTTTCTGCTGCTTCTTCTTCTTTTGCTGCAGCAAGCAGCTTGCTGAGCCTGTCGGACTTCTTAAACTGTTCTTCTGGAATTCCATTTTCCTCTTGAGGAAAAGAAACTGAGGCCCAAGAGCTGCTGCTGCTGCTTGCTGCTGGATCCTTGCTGCCTGCTGCAGCAGCAGCTGCAGCAGCTGCTGCAGCAGCAGGGGAACTCGTCTTCCGCTTTTCTTCGCCTTCTTCTTTTGCAAATTCGGGGGCCCCCTGTTTCCCGGGGGGGCTCCTCTGGCCCTCGGGGGGCCCCCTGCTGCTCCGAGATCCAAATTCATGTTTTTTCGAATTTGCAAATTTTGCTTGTCTTTCCACTTCCACTTTTTTCCATCTTGGAGATCCTGAAACACTTTTTTCAACAGTCAAGAACCCACTGGAGGGCCTGCTGCCCGCGCGTTCTGCTGCTGCTGCTGTCCGTGGCCGCGCTGCTGCTGCTGGCCCTGCTGCTGCTGCTGGCGCTGCTGCTGCTGCTGCTGCTGCTGCTGCTGGGCTGGGGCTTTGCTGCTGCTTCGTCTTCGCTGAAGCGCCATTGCGGAGAATCCCCCGGCTGGGGCGGGGGCTAGCAGCAGGCGACATGGGGCCTTTTGCTGCTGCAGTTTGCTTCTGCTAGCTGGGGTGGGGCTTTTGCTGCTGCAGTTTGCTGCTGCCAGCCGGGGGAGGCTTTTGCTGCTGCAGTTTGCTGCTGCTAGATGGGGGGAACGTAGAGGGAAGGCTGCAGCAGCAGGCGCGGCGCTGGCAAGGGCCCAAGACACTTGCCTCCCCGCCTTTTAGCCAGAGCTGCAACTGCTGCTGCTGCTGCTGCTGCGGCGCAGCAGGTGAAGAGAGAGCTTGCGAGGGAGTAAGACTTCGAGTTTAGTGTGTTGGGGGGGGGAGGCAAAAGCAGCAGCTCTTTTGTCTACTTGCAAATTTGAATTTCAAATGAAAAGAAAAGAAGTCTTTGAACGATTGCATGCTAAAACTGGAAAAGTGCTAGAAAAGGAAGGATCTGCTGCTGCAGCTGTTCTCAACTGCTGCTGCTGCTGCTGCTGCTGCTGCTGCTGCTGCCGCTGCTAATGGCCAGCTGGCGGTGTCTTTTGGCTCGCCTCAGTGAGGAAAAAAAGCGGAAATTGTCTTTAAAAGAATTATTTGAACTTGAAGGAAGAGGGGAGCCTCGAGGCGGCTTCGAGCCCGCGGCAGCCAGCGGCGAACACTTTCGACGCGTCCGAGAAAACTGCTGGAGGCACTTTCGGAAAAAGAGAAATATTTTGCAAATTAATGATAAAGAACTAGAATTTGAAGTGCAGTTGGACTTGAGGCAAGGGCAGACAGCGCCGCTGGTGAAATTCAGAATTGAACATCGATGCTAGCTGGACCAGGCGCAGGAACGAAGGCGGAAACCTCGGCGAAAAAGCCCGAATTCAGCAGCTTTCCCATAACTTGAGGAAAAAAGAGCAAATTTGACTTTTAAAAATGTTGTTGGAAGTCAAGAACGCCGGACACTTTTGCAGAAAATGCAAGTGTTGCTCGGGAAGCATGGCTGCTGCGCCGCCGCCGGCGGAAGCGGCTCTCCGTCGAAAATACCCTAAAAAAAGGCGGAATATAAATTAAAAAACCAAAAGAAACTCTGAAATCAATTTATTGCTTTATTTCTTTACTTTTCTTTCAATCATGAATTCCGCAGGAATATTCAACTGCAGCAGTTCCTGCGGCCGTCGGCCAGAGCAGCCGACCCCAGCGCTGCCGCTGCCGCTGCGGTGTCTGTACACCGCAGAGTATGCATTCTCGGCATTTTTTGAAGAGTTTTTGGCCATTTTGCTGCTGCAGCAGCAGATCTAAACCAACAGCAGCATTTAAAGTTCCCGGGTTCCCGCTGCAGCGGTCCCAGCCCGCCATGTCTTCCCTGTCCGCCAGCTCACCCCCATTATGAGGGTTCTGCACCTTTTGCTTCGACATAGAAATAAAAGAGACTTTTTAAATTTCTTTTCAACTTCCCAGATCCCCGTTTACTCCTCCCAGGCTCCTCTTGGCAAGCCCCACCATGAGGCCCCCAAGGGGGCCCCGGGGGACCCCCTGGGGGCCCCCCCAGGGGGCCCTTCAAAGGGCTTTTCCCCTTTCTTGGGTCTTCAGTCTTTGGCTTCTTTTCTTGCTGCTGCTAGCTTAGAGGGGGCCCCCATGGGTGCTGCAGCAGCAGCTCGTGGGGGCCCCCTCCGGGGGGCACGGGGGAGTCTTTCTGCTGCTGGAGTCTTGCTGCTGCTGGCTTTCGCTGCACTTGTGGGGTGCATGCAGACTGCTGCTGCTGCTGCTGCATGCAGGCCCTGCGGCTTCGCGCAGCGCTGCTCTGTGGGCCCAGTAGCCCACAGCAGCAGCAGCAGCAGCAGCTTTGCTGCATTCTGCGGCCCCTCTCGCCTAAGAACAGCCCCTGCTGCATGCAGCAGCAGCAGCTTTTGCAGCAGAAACAACAGCACAAACAGAAGAAGGAGCATCAGCAGCAGCAGCAAGAGCGGTAGGAGTGTAGGACCGGCAGCAACTTGCTGCTCTGCAGCAGCAAGGGGGCCCCCAGCCCCGCAGGGGGGCCCCCCTGGTGGGCCCCCAATGGTTTCTGCTTCTCCATTCCTTGGCTCTTCATTGGGCAAAGAACTCAAGCTTCAGAGTGTCAGTCCGTTTGCTGCTGCTGCTGCTGCTGCTGCTGCTGCTGCTGCTGCGGGAGGTGCAGCGTCGTCTCCCATCACCGCTTCCGCAGCAGCCGCACTGTCTTCTTGCCAGTCTCGCGTCGAGGCTTTGGAAGCAGCAGCAGCAGCAACAGAAGCAGAAGCAGCAGCAGCAGCAGCAGCGGGAGCGCCTTGTGGCTCCCGGGGTGTACGTACACCTCAGCAGCAGCAGCAGGAAGCCGCTGCAGTCCTTCAGAGCCTCACAAATATATTTTTGGAAATGGCATTTTTAAAATTAATTCCTTTTTCTTTTCTTTTGGATTTCCAAGACCTTTTGCTGCGGCTTACAAACCTTTTCAGCAAATGGGCTAGCTCCAGCAGCAAGCAGCAGGGGAGCCCCCCAGAGGGGCCCCCCAAAAGGGTACTTGCCGCTGCAGCTGAAGGGGGCCCCCCGGAGCAGCAGCTGCTTGGCAGCAGCAGCGAGCTGTTGCTGCTGCGGCGGGCCTGGCATGTGGCTAGTGCCTGTCTCGAGGCGCTGCAGCAGCTGCAGCGACTCCAGCAGCAGCAGCACAAGCTGCTGCAGTTGCTGCTGCAGCAAAAGGCAGGGGACTCTACGATGGCCCTTATGCTGGCTGAGGATTTGCTGCAGCTACAGCAGCAGCGCGCCAAATGCGTCGCTGCTGCTGCTGCTCGTATTGAGTCTGCCCTTGGAAAAGCAGCTGGCACCAACGAGCAGCAGCAGCAGCAGCAGCAGCAGCAGCAGGCGACCTGGGATTATACTCGTATTCAGGAAGTTCATGGTGTAACTGCCACTGAAGCAGCAGCAGCAGTTGCTGCGCTGCTGCAGCAGGGCGTCGCAGCAACTGAAGCGCTTCATGTGGCTAGCTCTCTGCTGCAGCAGCAGCAGCAGCAGCAGCAGCAGCAAACTTTACTTCCCTCAGGGCCCCCCAATGCATCTCTTCCTGTGGGGCCCCCTGAAGCTGGAAGTGCAGCAGGGGGCCCCCCGTGCAGCAGCGCGCAAGGCACTGCAGCACGCGGCGCTGCAGCAGCAGCAGCAGCAGCAGGAAGCTGCAGCTTGGGCGCATCAACACATTTGCTGCTGGCCCGAGCCTTTGCTGAGGAAGGCAGCAGCAAGAAGTCACTTCAGCAGCTTCTTGCTGCTCTCAGGGGACCCCCAGAGGGGCCCCCAACAGCCCGGGGGGCCCCCCCGTTGGGGGCCCCCAGCAGCAGGGGGCCCCAAAAGGGTCTGGGGGCCCTGGGAGAAAGCATGCAGCGAGAAGTTGCTGCTGCTGCAGTTGCGGTGGCCGTTGCAGCTATGAAGGATGGGCAGGTGCATGCTGCTGCTGCTGCTGCAGACGCTGCTGCTACTGCTGCTGCTGCTGCTGCTGTTGCTGTAGTCGCTGATGGTTGTGCTGCTGGTGCATCTGCTGCTACTGCATTTGCTGCTGCTGCTGCTGCGTTATTTGCCACTGCTGTTGCTGCTGCTGCAGCTGCCACTGCTGCTACTCGTGCGACTGCTGCTGCTGCTTCTGCTGCTGCTGCATCTATTTCTAGTACTGCTTGCTGTTTGTTATTGTCAGTGAATGGTCCCTAAAGGCAATATTGACTTTTTGCTGCTGCTGGCTTTTGCTGCTGCTCCTGCCGTTGCTAACAGCAGCAAGTGCTGCCGAACTTGCTGCTACTGCCTGCCTTTGCTGCTGCCTATGCTGCTGCTGCCTTTGCTGTTGCTGCCTTTGCTGCTGCTGCCGTTGCTGCTGCTGCACTTGCCGCTGCAGTGGGTGTGCGGGGGTATACGTGCAGCTGGAGACAGCCTGCGAGGCTCTGCTGCTGCTGCTGCTGCTGCTGCCGCCCCCCTCAGCTCTCCAGTTTGCCCACGTGCTGCTGCCGGTGGCCCTGGAGCTCTCAAGACGCATTTTGATTTTAAAGGGACCCCAAGGGGCCCCCCAGGGGCCCCCCGAGGCCCTTGGGGGGCCCCCAGGGGCCCCTGGGGGTACCCCACAGGATATCTTCTCTCGGCATTTTGCTGCAGTGGCAAAGATTGCCAGAGAGGTGCTGCTGCAGGGAAATGGCTATGAAGCAGCAGCAGCAGAAGCCTTGGGCCAGAGCCAGCTAGCTGTGGCTAGCTGCGGGCCTGCTGCAGCTAGCTGCGGCGTTGCTGCTGCTGCTGCTGAGCTGCTGGATGGGGTGTACGTACACGTCAAGCGGCTGCTGTCCGCTCAGTTGCTGCTGCTGTCACCGCAGCAGCAGCAGCTTCTTGTTGCTGCTGTTGAGGCCTTGTTTGCCTCCGGAGAACTGCAGCAGCAGCAGGGTCAGGAGCTGCTGACTCTTGCTGCAGCAGCAGCAGCAGCAGCTACGGCAGACACGCAGAAAGACGTAGCAGCAGCACGGGAAAATACACAGGGAAAAAAAAGAGATGCAGCAGCAGCAGCAGCAGAAGGCACAAGAGGGACACAAAAGCAGCTAATCAGCAGCTTAATTGCTGCTGCATTCAAGGGTCTTGCTGCTGCAGCTCAGGCGCGCTTGAGGGAAGCAGCAGCAACAGCAACAAAGCCTCAGCCAGCAGCAACAGCAGCAAATGCTGCTGCAGCACCTGCAGGCCTGCTGAGCTCAGCGACGGCAGCCAGCGGGTCCGCGCTTAAGCCCTCAGCAGCAGCAGCAGCAGCAGCAGCAACAGAGGCAACGGCGAAGTCGCAAGCAGCAGCAGCAGCAGCAGCAGCAGGAACAGCTGCAGCAAGACTGACAGAACTTGTGGGATGGCTGCAGAGCTTAGCTCGAGAAGCAGCAGCAGAAGTAGGCGTGAGATCCGCAGCTGCTGCAGAGCAGGTGCTGCATGCAGCTTCTGGCTTGAGCGCCATTTCTCAAGAAGAAGCAGCAGCAGCAGCATCTGCTGCAGCAGCAGCTGCAGTAGCGCAGCAGCAGCGGCAGCAGCAACAGCGGCAGAGGTGGGCAAGCTGTCTTAGTGGACCGGAGGTGGTCCAGGAGCAGCAGCAGCTTCTGGCTTTGCTGCGGCGGCAGCAGCAAAAGGGAGACGCAGCAGCAGCGTTGCTGCTGCTGCGGCATCACGTAGCTCTTGCTGCAGCAGCAGAGGCTGCATTTAGTCCCCAAAACATCCGAGACAGCAGCAGCAGCAGCAAAGGAAACGGCAGCAGCAGCAGCAGCAAAGAAGAAAGCAGCAGCAGCAGCAATAGTAGCAGCAGCAGCAGCAGATACACAGAAACAGATGCTGCTGCTGGACTTCTCACCGCCATGTTTGCTGCCCGGCCGAACGCGGACTGCTGCTACTATGCTGCAGCAGCAGCTGCAGCAGCAGCAGCTCCTTCCATGGCCCTCGAGTGAGTCTGCTGCAGCACGAGCCTGAACAGCAGCAGCAGCAGCACGAAAGCCGCTGCAGCAGCAGGACCAGAAGAAGCAGCAGCAGCAGCCCCCGAGCAACTGGAACAGCAGCAGCGAATGTGAAGATGGGCACTGTTGTGCTTCTGCACCTTTTGCGTTGCTGCATCTTATTTCATCAAATAAAAATAAAGATGAAATTAAAATAAAGTTAAAATAAAATTAAAATATTAATTATTTAATTATAATTATAAATTCTTTGTTGGAGGAAGCAACTGCAGCGTGAAAGTCAAGAAATGCAAAGAGACAAATTTGCT